>NW_027440579.1:0-82118 GCF_031893055.1 Leptodactylus fuscus
TGTGAGAAATACACATTTCCCCTCATCTTTTATTACCGTATATTCATTTAAATGAAAATAATGCAAAAAAAAAAAAAAAAGGCTAAGCAATACTGTATGTGTCATCGAGAAAAGATGCAAAAAGAATGTGAATAATCTGGACAATAAACTTTCATAGCAATAAAACTGCATTTTCCAAAAAAAGTACCTAGTCATGAACCATGGAAAATGGCCTGGCCGTGAAATGGTTAAAGAAGATGTCTACAACAACAAATTGAGTCCATTTAACCTACGGGAGGGGGCACCGACTTTGAGCCACAATGTAGTATTCCTATGGAAAAGCAGGCCCAGCTGTTCATGTGTTACCAGTGTGACTTCTTTCTTCATGGCTGGAGGTGATTGGGACCGGCTAATATTTAAAAAGGAAGTTGTCTTTGTAAGAAAACCCCTTTTATGCGGTGAGGTTTTTATTATTGCAGTTAAAGAGAACCTGTGAGGCCTAGGGTCCATTCATATGGAGGAAAATGGTGAGGAATTTGGTGCTGAATTTCAGTGCTGAAAAAAAAGCCTCCCATTGACTTCAATGGCTTCCTAGCTAGCTAGTAGAAAAAGGAATCCATTGAAGTCAATGGGAGGCTTTTTTTTCAGCACTGAAATTCAGCACCAAATTCAGTGCCACTTTCCTCCGTGTGAATGGAGCCTAAACTGCCCTCAGCTCCTTATAGACCAGGGATAGGGAACCTTCGGCTCTCCAGCTGCTGTGAAACTACAACTCCCAACATGCTCCATTCACTTCCATGGGAGTTCCAAGAACAGCAGAGCAAATATGCATGCTGGGAGTTGTAGTTTTGCAACAGCTGGAGAGCCGTACGTTCCCTACCCCTGTTATAGACCAATGGCTTAGTAGCCCAAATGGCACTGCTCAAACTTGGAAAACCAGGGAAGTACAACAAAGGTGTTTTACTGCAACTTCAAAGAAGATCTGCACAAGACTCATGAGTATAGGAACCGGGGAAATAAATATAATATATGTTTGTTTTTTTTTAAACCACTGTGAAAATAACTTCTCTATCTGTCTCATGATGGACTGCAGGTTACATGGGACTTAGGAGAAGGGAGGGGAGAACTATCAATCTTTCTATCACTACTAAAGTAATTTACATTCACCAGCTTAGGTCAGTACTTCCCTTTATTTTCCCAGCATGGTCCAGGACTGTTTCTGAGTGATAGAGACAGTTATAGAGCAGAGTCTCCTGTACTTACTGTGTGCAGTGTATGGCAGCTAGACTCCACTCATAGCTTAGAGAGGAATGAAAACTACAGATACAGCATGCAGAAGTGGAAACTCTCCCAGGGACAGTGTTACTTCTAATGTATACACGGCCAGGGCCGCAGCTCTAATGAGGCAAGGTGAGGCAGCAGCCTCTGGTGGCTCCTTCGGAGTGGGCGAAAGTCACAGCAATTTGACTAGTTTTTGGGTTTTTCCATTTTTTTTTCTAAACTAGCCCAGGACAGCCCACTCTGAAAACAAACTGAGTGGCCCTGTTCTGGGCTGGTTTAGACCTCTGTGTCTCAGCGCAGGCGGCGTCATCACACATATATATATATATATATATATATATATATATATATATATATATAATTTATTTTTTTTTTAATAGGCCACTACCTGCTGGAGTATCCCCAGCAGGTAGCGGCCTATTTACCTACCTCCCCGGACCTTTTCATGGCCGCCTCCCGCTTCCCCTTCTGCTATAGGATGCAGGAGGAGTCCTTCAGCAGGTCCGTTCCCAGGCCATGAACCCACTACCGCTATTATTATACTATATAAGTATAATATAAGTATAATAATCGGAGCCCCAGGGAAGATGAAGGAACATAATAAACACTGTTACTCACCTCACCAAGAACTGGTGTTACTCCTAGAAGGCTTTGGGCCTGTATGGTAATGTCCCAGACCACATGATGTCTGGGACATTACCATAAAGGCCCGAAGCCTTTGCTAGGAGTAACATTGGATCCCCGGGAGGTGAGAAACAGTGTTTATTATGTTCCCTCGCCTTCCCTGGGTCTCTGATTATTATACTCTGGGGTCTGAAAAGACCCCAGAGTATAATAATAGTTCATGAGTGGTCTATTATGGGGCATAATAGAGGTGGGTGGGCAACAGTGGGGCATAATAGAGGTTGCAGGGTCCACTGTGGCCCCTGCAACCTCTCCTATGCCCCACAGCAGCCCCTGCAACCTCTATTATGCCCCACAGTGGCCCCTGCAACCTCTATTATGCCTAAGAGCGGCCCCCTGCAACCTCTATTATGCCCAAAAGCATCCCCATGCAACCTCTATTGTGTCCCACAGTCTATTGTTCCACTGTGGGGCATATTAGTGGATGCAAGGGCTGCTGTGGGGCATAATAGAGGTTACAGGGGGCTGCTGTGGGGCATAATAGAGATTGCAGGGGCCGCTGTGGGGCATAATAGAGATTGCAGGGACTGCTGTGAGGCATAATAGAGGCTGCAAGGGCCACTGGGCGGCATAATTCCGTGTGCAAGGGACATTTATAAAAGTGTTCATTAGGGGACATTATGAATAGAAGGGGCATTACATATATATACCGAGTTTCCCCGAAAATAGGTCATCCCCGAAAGTAAGGAATGGGGTGGGGGTTTGATGAATTGCCGAATATAAGGCACCCCCAAAAATAAGGCATCCCCAAAAATCATTGCAACCGACTGAACACTCTGCGCGATGTTCCGTGTGCATAGGTATGCTGGCTCCTGCCTTTGCTGTTGTATCCACTGTCCCTGCTGCTGTAGGATGAGCTGGGAGATGCCCATTGTGCATATGCTGTGGAGAGTTCACTCTCCCAGCTCATCCCAGAGGCAGCAGCCGACTTTACTGTGCACACAGAGCACAGCGTCCAGCCGGCTGCAATGCCCATGAAGTGAGGCTGTCCGACGCAACCGCCGGAAGCCTCACTAAGCTCCGCCCACCACTTCCACGACGAACAGCAGCACCAGCGCTACTACAAAGATGTGGAAGTTAAGTAGGATACCTTCCCCCCTCTTCTCTACACTACCTACAACGGCAGTCATGCCGGAGCTCCACTAAAGAAGTGCCGGCATGACTGTCGGTTGTCAGCTGCACCATAATAAGACGTCCCCCGAAAATAAGACAGGTCCTATATTTGGAACGAGAATTTAATATAAGACGGGGAAACACGGTATATGTGTATATATATATATATATATATATATATGTATGGGGGTCAGGTGCGTGGAGAAGTGAGGAGTCAAAGATGTCTGTGTTGCAAACTTCACAGAGTCAAATCACAGCTGGAAGAAGTGGTCATGCCGGTCCAACATGACATGTGAGAAGACGTCTCCTATAAGTAACAAAGTATTACTGCACTGTATTCACTGTAATGTTACCATTAGCACCCCCAGCCCTCAATGGTATTCAGTATTCAGCCCGAGGAGGGGTGTGCGTCTTTTGATCGTCCAACTCAGGCAGCACCAAGGCGAGGCTAGGTTCACCACCGCACATGGCAACTTTTCCTTAAAATGAAATGACACATGAGCTTTACATTACTTTATTTTGATTGTTTTTTTGTTTTGTTTTTTTTGATTAACATTTTAACGCTTTCATCTTTCTCTTTAGGATGGGTTTGGGCATTTTTTCTGACTGCATATTTTTCCTCAAATTGAACTCCTTACCCCTTAAACAAAAGACAAAGCTAAAAAAATGCATCACTGTGAACGGAGGAGAAACTTCTTTTACCCTGAATGAGAAGGTATGTATATATATATTAGTGCATCAGTGCTGTCCATTGCAACCATGAATTTTATTGTATATTCATGTTACAATTTTTTGACCATTGAACATCTGTCTGAAAATGTAAGAACCTTTCTGACATGTACATACGTCGACAAAATTGTTGTTCCCCCTCATTTAAAAAGAAAAACCCACAATGGTCACAGAAATAACGTGAATCTGACAAAAATAATAATAAATAAACATTCTATAAAATGAACAAATGAAATTCAGACATTGCCTTTCGCTTCAACGTAATTTAAAAAAAAATATATAAATAAACCTCATGACACAGGCCTGGACAGAAATGACGGTTCCTATAACTTAATATTTTGTTGCACAACCTTTAGAGGCAATCGCTGCGATTAGACGATTCCTGTAACTGTCAATGAGACTTCTGCTCCTCTCAGAAGGTATTTCGGCCACTGCTCATGAGCAAACTGCTCCAGTTGTCTCGGGATTGGAGGGGGCCTTGTCCAGACGGGATGTTTCACCTCCTTCCAAAGATGCTCAATAGGATTTAGGTCAGGACTCATAGAAGGCCACTTCAGAATAGTCCAATGTTTTCCTCTTAGCCATTCTTGGGTGTTTTTAGCTGTGTCTTTTGGATCATTATAATGTTGCATGACCTGTGACTGAGGCCAAGCTTTCTGACACTGGGCAGCACATTTCTCTCTAAAATCCCTTGATAGTCTGGAGATTTCATTGTATCCTGCACAGATTCAAGACACCCTGTACCAGATGCAGCAAAGCAGCCCCAGAACATAACAGAGCCTCCTCCATGTTTCACAATAGGGACAATGTTCTTTTCGAGATATGCTTCATTTTTCCGTCTGTGAACATAGAGCTGATGTGCCTTGCCAAAACGTTTGATTTGTGTCTCATCTATCCATAGGACATTATCCCAGAAGGTTTGTGGCCTGTCAACAATTTTTATTTATTATTATTTTTGTCAGATTCAAGTTATTTCTGTGACCATTGTGGGTTTTTCTTTCATTAAATGAGGGGTACCAACTATTTTGTCCACGTGTGTAGCCTGCATTGTTCTAACAGACTGAAAACCTGCACACAGGACCTTACTGCACAGACAATGTATACACGTCTCATAGTTCTTTCTATTTTACTAATTTTACAGTTTATCGCCTTGCCGTACTGATTGCTGTATACATAGCTATGGGGTCCACCATAATGTGGCTCCCCTTTGACATGGCAGTGACATCATTTACCATGGACCAGATACTGTAAGAGCTGCTGGATCTGAGGGAGCCAGATCAGCTCTGCAGTTATGATCAGGAGGCTGTATTCCTCCTATAACTGGGGCTAATGTATTAAATATGCATAAATGTGGATAAAAGAAAGATTGCACATTGTTACTGCACAGAATTCATTTTTGGTTGCCGTTTCCATATTTACTATACGGTATGTGAAAGGTTCTTTGTGTTTTAGTGCACACACGCTGTTGTCAGTAATCCCGCCACCCTGAACAGTACCCAGCATAAGAAAATAGAGAAACACAACATCTCTGTAGTAAATCCTGACTTTATATGGAAATCAGTGCAAGAAGAGCGACTTGTAGAGGTGGAATATAAGGACAATGACAAACCATGTGAAGACACCCGGGATGAAGTACAAGGTAAAGCCATCTCTATGCCAGCTCTACACTTTGTTCCTGATTTGCTAGGTGCCATTAAAAAATATTATATACAGTGTTGGCCAAAAGTATTGGTACCCCTGCAATTCTGTCAGATAATACTCAGTTTCTTCCAGAAAATGATTGCAAGCACAAACTCTTTGGTATTAATATCGTCATTTATTTTGCTTGCAATGAAAAAACACAAACGAGAATGGAAAAAAAGTCAAATCATTGATCATTTTACACAAAACTCCAAAAATGGGCCAGACAAAAGTATTGGCACCCTCAGCCTAATACTTGGTAGCACAACCTTTAGACAAAATAACTGCGCACAACCACTTCCGGTAACCATCAATGAGTTTCTTACAAAGCTCTGCTGGAATTTTAGACCATTCTTCTTTGGCAAACTGCTCCAGGTCCCTGAGATGTGAAGGGGGCCTTCTCCAAACTGCCATCAAGAGATCTCTCCACAGGTGTTCTATGGGATTCAGGTCTGGAATCATTGCTGCCACTCTACAAGTCTCCAGTGCTTTCTCTCAAACCATTTTCTAGTACTTTTTGAAGTATGTTTGGGTCATTGTCCTGCTGGAAGACCCCTGACCTCTGAGGGAGACCCAGCTTTCTCACACTGGGCCCTACATTATGCTGCAAAATTTGTTGGTAGTCTTCAGACTTCATAATGCCATTCACACGGTCAAGCAGTCCAGTGCCAGAGACAGCAAAGCAACCCCAAAACATCAGGGAACCTCCGCCATGTTTGACTGTAGGGACCGTGTTCTTTTCTTTGAAGGCCTCTTTTTTTTGTCCTGTAAACTCTATGTTGATGCCTTTTCCTACTTTTGTCTAATCTGACCAGAGAACATTCTTCCAAAACATTTTTGGCTTTCTCAGGTAAGTTTTGGCAAACTCCAGCCTGGCTTTTTATGTCTCTGGGTAGGAAGTGGGGTCTTCCTGGGTCTCCTACCATACAGTCCATTTTCATTCAGACGCTGACGGATAGTACGGGGTGACACTGTTGTACCCTCAGACTGCAGGGCAGCTTGAACTTGTTTGGATGTTAGTCGAGGTTCTTTATCCACCATCCACACAATCTTGCGTTTGTATCTCTCGTCAATTTTTCTTTTCCGTCCACATCTAGGGAGGTTAGCCACAGTGCCATGGGCCTGCGCATGGTAGACACAGGAAAAAAAAAAAATTAATAATTAAAAAATTACTAATATCCCATCCAAAATATAACTTTTATTCAAATAAATATCGTATATACTCGAGTATAAGCCGACCCGAATATAAGCCGACCCCCCTAATTTTACCACAAAAAACTGGGAAAACTTATTGACTCGAGTATAAGCCTAGGGGGGGAAATGCAGCAGCTACTGGAAAATTTCAAAAATTAAAATGGTCAGAGTTTTTGTGTGCAGTAGTTGCTGGGAAAGGGGAGGGGTGTTTTGGTTGTCTGTCTGCCCCTTCCCTGAGCTTGAGGACTGGGTTTTTTCTTCCCCCACTTCAGTCTGGCTGAATATAGGGTATCTGCAGTGCTTCTATTAACCCCTTCCCGACGGAACAGGAGCACTGCAGATCCCCTATATTCAGTAGACCGGGCACTGTCAGACACAGGGATACCTAATGTGTTTGTGTTTCACAGTCATTTTCTACTTTTGTATGTATTCTAGGAAAAGGAGTGTTTTAGAACTTTTATGTTTTTAAAATCTTTTTTTTTTTTCTTTTGCACTATTTTATGGGAGATTCTATACATTAATATTGTGGCTGGTCATAGACTCCCTCCTAAAAAAAAAATTAAAAATATTTTTTTTTTCTCTTTTTGCTGACTTGAGTATAAGCCGAGGGGGGCTTTTTCAGCCCAAAAACTGGGCTGAAAAATTCGCCTTATACTCGAGTATATACGGTAGTTAAAATTGCAACAACATTGTGTCCCTCATAAACCAGTCCCACTACAAATCTATTCAGAGACCTTCAGTCATTGTCACAAAAAGAGGACCAGTAAAGAGGGCAGGCTGTGTGTACCAACCATCTGAATACACTCTGTCATTGGCAACTAACACGGGTTACCATCCCATCAATCTCTACACCTCCAATTAGGTATTTAATAGTACTTATCTCACGTAATATGATAGATGTAGCCGATAAATTCCTATAATCCTATCAGCTGTAGGTGTATCTCTGGGAAGAAGTAGGAATAGGAGAGAAGGCAAATATAGTGCATTATTGAGGGATATTGTATATTCACAAGGTCAGTCAGTTATTCCCTCTCTAGCGCATAGCCTTCAATCTCTATCCTATCCAGACGTTCATATACAGTATAACTCTGCTGCCAGAGATGACCATACTCACACTCCCAGCGTGCATAAATAATAGGTTACCCCTATAAGTAATAGGTTACCCCACCAAACTGTTTGCATTCCTATCTCTCAATGCATTTCGCTATATGGTAAGCTCATCAGGGGAGTCACTATATCATGCTGAGATGTAAAGGATTTGTGGTCAAAACCGCAGTTTCCAGCAGCTTGATGGTAGGTTCTGGTACTTGTATATCATTTTTGTAAATAATATCTAATTCTGCATTCACATCTGTATCATTAAATCTGTTCTTCTAGTTGATAAACTTAGCCTAAGATCTGTCCACTTGCCACTTTTTATAAAAAGTGGGGAGAGATCAAGGCAGGCCTCAGACTGATAAATTTATTATAATTTACACTAGAAAGCTGGCGTGGCTTATACCTGAAATCATATGGATACCATCTGTATAATGTATTTATAGCTGACCCATGATGGTTCTGTTCACACTTTATCATAGAATCAGGAATAGTAACATAATACGCAGGATCCATCATGTGATGCACCAACAGCACCTGCCAGACCCCATTTACTTGTAATATGGTTTGTTATATTTCACCATAGTCTCTGCCATTTTGACAGTAAGTATAGCGCTGCAGTCTGTGATATCCTTTCCATCAATCATAACTGACGGGAGTGTGAACAGAGGCTTAGAAAACTTCAAAAAGTAATTCTCAACTAATTCTTTGACACATATACAACACTCGTACTTGGCTTACAGACATTCCTATAGAGAATATTATCAAGTGGATTTGTGAAGATTTAGTGTCGTGAATTCAGTCAAAATGTATAAAAGGTTCTTGAAATATTAATTTGAAATGATTATTTTTTTAATCAAATTTGCATTTGGTTTTTGCAGAGGAGAAGAAACAACTATTTCTTGCCAAATTACTAGCTGTGAACAAGAAAGATATACTGGAGAGGTAAAAAATCATTATTTATTACCACCTTTATGTCCAAAGCCCTGTATATAATATTCTTCTCTTTTTTTGCCCAGGCTACTCCCTGCTTTTTGTCCCTTATATTGTATTAGCCTGAGTATTTCATGACTGAGATGACTGTTACAGATTCTACATGTCCTTGTGCAATGACAGAATAAAGGACATGTAGAGTCTTAGATTAGAAAGATAATAAATCTTAGTCTTAGAGGAGCACAATGACAGTCATTGGGTGAAGACAGGGATCCTGTTCATGAGTACACCACAGCTGCACAGGGGTAGTTAAAGCAAGGGCAGGTGCTAACAGCAAAGGGTCCATGTGCAAGAAGTCCCCTTCCCTATAACAACAACATAGGGGTCATATTGTAGGGCACATTTGGCACAAGGTCCTTTCCTGGGACAATCTTGCAATGCATTTTCTTTACTGTGCCTCGCTTGCCACATTCCAAGATGCCTTGACCCAACATACAGTACTTATTACAAGTCATAAAAGTTAAACAGAAAGTCTATGCCAGTTCCTGACTGCTATAGGTTTATACTCTGGCAAACAGGCTTGTGTTTGATTTATAAAGAGACCAGGGTCTCATGATAATGCAAGAGTCCTTTGCATCGAGTACTTTATTAAGACTGGTGTATGAAGTGCCAGTCTTAATGAATCTACCCCAATTTGTAAATATCTCCGGTGCTGGAGTTATGCCATTACTTTCGGCACTGATATCTCCCCATTGTCAGAAGTGTGTGCCATACAGCATAGCGTCATGACTGGACTTCCAGTGTGAATTGGATTCCTATAACACTTAGTTAAAATATTATAGTCTTCTATAATCCCATCTTCGGCTAACAAGAGAATCCAATGGGGTACAGTTGAGGGATTTTTTTCCCCTTCACTTTACGGAGTTTTCCTGTCTAAGGGTGCATGCACACTACGTAACGCCGGGCGTGTATGAGAGCCGTACACGCCGGCGTTACAGCAGGGCTGCCGAACACTTCCCATTCACTTCAATGGGAGCGCTCGTAAACGCCGCTGTTACGAGCGCTCCCATTGAAGTGAATGAAAAGTGTTCGGCAGTCTGCCGTAATGCCGGCGTGTACGGCTCTCATACACGCCCGGCGTTACGTAGTGTGCATGCACCCTAAGGCTAAGGCTCCACGGGACGACCCACAGCTATAAAGCACTGCAGGAAAAATGGTAGCGGTAACACATTACGGTTCTTCCCGCAGCACTTTAAACAGAGAGTTTGTGGAGTCTCCTCTGCGGACTTTCTGTTTCAATTATATCTATGGGGAAACCGCCATTCTTTCTGTAGATATAATTGACATGCTGAAATTTCCAAAACCACACTGGTTTTGGAAATCACGGCGTGTCCACGCCGTGGTTTTTACCACAAAGTGAGCATGGGATTCGCAAGAATTCCATCCACTTTGCAGTTACTGTAAAACGCTGCATTTCCGACCTGTGAAGCCCCGGTAAGTAAGTTATAGCGCTGTACTTTGGCAATCTCTAGCACTCCTATTAAAATGAATCTAGCAGTGCATGCGCTACCTGACCACCACTCGATTTACGGAGGAGAAAATGTACCCCGTTCTCCTGATGAGAGGGGATCTGCGCGTTTCCTGATCACCTGCATATTATCCCCATTTCCATGAATACTGAATAACTATCTTATATGGGAAAACCCCTTTAAGCCCTTGGCGGACATCTAATTACCGAGATCTCACCCATCAAAATTTCTGCACGTCACTATGAAGTTAGAATGAAATTGCAATTACTATGGAAGCCTTAGCATTTCACCATACAAGCCATAGGTGTTGATATTCTGGTTGGATTTAACTATGTAGTTAACAAATGTGATTTCTCTCAATAGAAATGTGGAAGAAGATTTAGAATTTGAAGACAATGGAGACAATGTCAATATCCCTGATGACGCAGAAGTGGCAAAATACTGTTGTTTCCAAAAAGTAACATTTTTATTTGTTTTATTTATTAAGATTGTAGGTCATAAATGAGGCCATTTAAAGGGAGTTTCCAGCTCCAAATCGAGTCTTTATTCTGATGATCTATCCACAGGACAGGCCATCAGAATGTGATCTGTAGGGATCTGACCGCACACAGATCAGCTGTAGCTGCAGCCTCAGGATGCCGAAAGCTGCTAGTGGACAGAAATATATACAGACTTCCTTTCTGATGTGCCGTAATATTCATATCTTACAGGATGAAGAATATGCAATTGTTGAACTGCTTTGCTTTAAGAACCAGGACTCCTTACCATTTAGGGTCTCAACCATTCGTGGGTTTCCTAACACGTCTCAGGTAATTCCACTAGAAAAGACTGTTTATAGTCACCAAGAAACAGTTTTTGGTGTAAGAGCCTCAATGTGAGTCTCAGATATCCAGTTACAGCACTCATGTATAGATGTTTGGGTATCGGTAAGTATTATGTATCATGAGAAGTGTTGGGTTTCTAACCAAGGGGACACATGCAAAGAGATAAACATCAGAGTAGCATAAAAGGGAAGCGGATAAGGAAGAGGAAAAGGTGAAAAAGGAAGTATAGATATGTAAATAAATCCTTGTATTGACTGATCATGAGGCCACCCAGAATCTAAACCCCGACCAACCCCAATGATTTCCTGTTCCCAGAGAATAGGGTAGGATGCAGACAGCTGTGTATTGGCAGATCTGAGTTACTGCAGCTTAGGTCTCATTCAGAAAAATGGGAGCAGATCTGTATTGCCTGGTCTATCCACTACACCAGGGGTCAGCAACCTTCAGCTCCAGCTGCTGTGAAACTACAACTCCCAACATGCTCTATTCACTTCCATGGGAGTCCCAAGAGCAGCAGAGCAAGTATGCATGCTGGGAGTTGTAGTTTTACAACAGCTGCAGTGCCGATGGTTGCCTACCCCTGCTCTACACAAAGAACACAAGCTGTATGTGTCCTACTGCATTGTCTGTGTATGAGCTGCTGAGTGTGGCTAATCCATGGAGGTGTCAGACCCCACCAGTCTGATATTAATCAATATTTATAGCCCAAAAAAAAACAATTAAAGTTTGTGCCCACCTGTCATACACTGTGTTTTCCATTTTGTGCAGATAGTTTTAATATCTTCTGTTTTCTCTCCTGTACAGAAAGAACTTACATTTCACCTGACAGACTCCGCTGAGAAGGCTTGTGAGAAATATGAGCAACGAGTTAATGACATTAAAAACCAAGGATTCTCACAAATCTATAAGATCCCACTGCAGGCTGAGAACTTAGCATCCAAAGCACTACAGAAGGTGATGCTTATCGGTATCTTCATTAGTGGATGCCTCTCTCTGAGTTATATTTCTGATATTAGTACTGATGTTTGCTTTTATGCTAATGGAACATTTACTGTAGCTTAAATGGTAGAAAACCTAAGATTTCAGATACATTTATTGTCTAAGTATTACATGGTCTCTTCCTACAATGGACTTTGAATCGAGCAGCCATTGAAGAGGACCTTTCATGTCCTCCTGCATATGCGATTTTATATACCGCTAGAAAGCCTACAATGCGCTGAATTCATCGGCTTTCCCGTTATGTGCCCCCGGGCTGGAGATATTGGTGCCGTTATAACAGCACTCATCTCTGCCCATTGTCATAAGAGCATTCTTTACAGTCTAGCTGGGCTGTGAGGAACGTCCTTCTGACAGTGGTGCCGAAATTAATGGCATCGATATTTCCAGCCCCGGGGCACATAATGGGAAATCTGACGGTGCGCTGAATTCAGCGCATTGTAGGCTTTCTAGCAGTATATAAAACCGCATATGCAGGAGGACATGGAAGTCCAGAACAGTCCTCAGCAGCTTTATGGACATTGAATACAGAAGCACATTACATCAGATTTTTCTTTTGTCTTTCATGAATAATATTGACTAAAATGAATTTATATTGATAATTATTTAACAAAAATAAACTTTTTCCTGCATACTAATGTCCCAGATAGTAAAAACATTTAAGAACATGTCTTGTCTTTAATGTAAAGGTGCTGCTCGGAGAAGCCATCAATAGCACAGACTTGTCCCCAGAAGTTGCTGGCTTGGTTGAGTCTATTTGGGTGGATGCGGTTGGACATTTGGACTCTGTACTTTCATGTCGTGTTGAAAGCATTAGCCTAAATGATGTAAGTAACCTGGGGATTAGATGGAAAGACTTTTATTATTATATTATTTATATTTTATTAATGAAGTATAATATATGCCGCTCTACATAAGTGAAGATGATAATAATTGTCATTTTCTTCTCAAGCTTAGTAAAGCTGAAGGAATTCTACGCCAGATCCGAAATGCTTTAGTCAAGAAGGATAAAAGAGAAGACATTTCTCAGATGATGCAAGAGTTCTACCAGTGTATTCCACACAAGGAAAAGATATACAGCAACATAGATATGAAGTTCTTGATGGTTAAGCAAGACTTATGTCAGGTACAACATAGGTCCTTTACAGACAGATGTAGCGAGATGTACTTATGTCCTGTACAATCAGATTGGACAATCTAATATGCACCGAATGTATCACGCTGCATGAAACAGTTGATGCATATTTACTGGGTGACAATGTTTTTGCCACACCTTTGAGTCAAAATACTGCACTTTTTAGTGCAAAAGTATTTCCACTCTTCTTTATTTTCTTATGGTTCCCTTCTAGGTAATTCGGGACATGGTTAATTTCTGTGAGTCTAGCTTATCTGGACACATCCCGACCTCTACTGCCAAATACCAAGCGCTCAGAAGCAGAATAGAACATATTGACCCAAACTCTGCAGAGTTTCATCGGGTGAAGCAGGGAATTCTGGATAACAACCACAGGTAGGTCACAAAGACATAAGTATTAGGCTTATGGGCAAAGATTTCTTTTAGGTGCCATATTTAGATTTTGTGAGACACTGATCTTGAGTACAGCCATGTACATGGGAATTATGTTACAGGTGGGATTCCATGACAGGCAACTACTGAGCAGGAATTTACTTGTTATGATTTTTCTCCCCACAATCCTGAGACATGGTCTATAAAAGTATCAGAGTAGTTTAGGTGAGATTTTCCAATAGAGAATGAATGAGCTTTGTGGAAACATCACACATGCAATAATATATTTGGATCAGATTTCTGGGTGTCAGACAAGTTTTTTTTACTTTTATGTTAAAAAATGTAATTTACAAAGAGAAGAGGAGAGGTCCTAGGACGGAGCCTTGGGGGACACCTACAGAGAGATGGGGTAGTGAGAAGGTGGTGTGTGAGTGGGAGACAATGAATGTGCAGCTGGTGAGATATGAGGAGACCCAGGAAAGTTTGTGATACCAAAAAATGAGAGAGTTTGTATCAGGAGGGGGTGGTTGAATGTTTCAAAGGTGAAGGCGATGTCAAAGAGGAGGAGGACAGAGTAGTGACACTTTGCTTTGGAAGTTAGAAGGTCATTAGTGACTTTGGTTAGGGCAGTCTCTGTGGAGTGACGGGGTCTGAAGCCTGACTGAAGTCTGTTAAAGAGTGTGTTGGACGAGAGATAAGAGGATAGTTCAGAGCAATTGTTCAAGCATCTTTGAGGCGTATAGGAACAGTGAGATGGAACGATAGTTGGCTGGAGAGTTGGGTTGAGGGATGGTTTCTTAAAGATAGGTGTGACAGTAGCATTTTTTAAGACGGAAGGTAAGGTTCCTCTGGTTAGACATAGGTTGAAGAGATGGGTTAGGGCAGGAATAAAGATTTCAGTGAGGTTGGGGTTGATATGTGACTGGATAAGGTCGAGTGTGAAGGAGAACAGGTGACCGAGGAGAAACAATTAAAGATGAAGAGTACCAAGCAGTTGGGTAGAGTGGTTGTTGGAGGAGTAGGGTGAGACTGTCTCTGATGGAGAAGGGGAGTTGAAGGTCATGAATAACTGTTTGGGGTTGCGGGATAGGGAAGATATTAGTGTGTGGGTCATTATCCTGTTTGGATCTCAGGTTTTTAAACCCTAAAATCTAATTCACTTTAGCATCTGCTGCTTAATATAAGCTTTGTTGCAGGCAGAATACCCCAGTCCTTCTCTTGATCTGTATCCATAGATTCTGTGAATGTACCTTTATCCATCAATACTGTGTGACATTTCTGTGATATGTGACTTGTTTCTTCTTCATTCAGCAATAGACAGTTTAATATCCTAAGAGTGTTCCGAATTTGGACACTGAGTGAGGCCACTAACTTTAAGAGTGACCTGGGAAATGTCAAGTCTTTGCTCCATGCTTCTTCACCATGTAACTTTGTGGGGATCCTCTCACGGTGAGTTCAGTTCACATATTGTTTCTTGTCCTAGTTGTTTTGGGGATTGGGCCCCATAACAGTAGCGAGCTGTTTTGGTACCCAATAACTGATCTGACCCATGTCTTCCAAGTATTGGAGATGAAAGGCAGTGAATTGTTACTCAAACATGGCATATTCTTGGAAAAGGGAAGTCTAGGTTAAAATACTGAGAGCCAAGACTAAAATGAAAGAACAAAGCTGACACATATACAATATATTTATATAATATGATATTCTATATAATATGATACTATACAAAAAATACACAATATAAAAGGATTACAGAGAGACAAATATGCCACAGAAGAAAACAAATTCTTATATATACTGTATTAAATCACTTACAACATTCAGTCATTTTCCTCAAAGCCCTTGTAGAGGCAACAACTAAAATGAGGCTGAATCCAGTGCATGTCCATAATGTCCTAGGATTACTTCTTACAGATAACACTTTGTATGTTTTAGTCTTGGACTGTTTTATAGAATATTTTCTATATATTCTGTGTCCTCTATAGTGGGCTTATGCTGCCAAAGATGATTGTCGAAGAATTTGGTGGTGAAAGGACGGACATTGGAAACCTGGGAAGTGGCATTTATTTCAGTGATTCAATAAGGTTTGTATGAAAATCTGATAATATCATTATAATTTTGGCCAATGATGGAAATGAAGGATAATATTACATCAGTAACTTAGTATCTTATTAATAAAGGTTTGTTAGCTTGTATCACTTTGTTTAGTTTTGGAAATAGAACAGTCCACATTGTAAAGGATGTGACTGTATAGGTTGCTATGACCCCCATTGATCAGTAGAGCAGGGTCCGGAGCCCCCCATTACGCCTTACTGAAGGACTGTAGTGAGGGTAAGTATAAATATGGAGGTGGTGACCTGCTATCTGCTGGACACCTTTATTCTCTTTACCTTTATTTATGGCCTGGGAGTGTTTCATCTGACCCATCCACCCAAGAAGTGACCTGGCTTTTGTCTTCATGTATTTCATCTCAATGTTACCCTAGGAGTCATGTTATTTTTTTCTTAATTTCCGACAATAATATGATATGTTAGCCTAGTAAGAATGGTGGATACATCTTAAAACATATATTTGGTTACCCAGTATTTTTTTTTTATATCCAGCACAAGTGTAAAGTATTCCCAGACAAGTGATGTCACCGGATCGCGACTTTTGGTTGTCTGTGATGTGGCTCTAGGTAAATGCAAAGACGTGTTTCACAGAGATTACACTATCACAGAACCACCCAATGGTTTCCACAGTGTGCATGGCGTCCAACGCAAGCATAGCGTAACATCAGACTTTACAGTAAGTAGTGTTGGCTTCATTATTATTCCTATGTAAGTACTCCTCTTTATGATCTCCCAGAGATCTGCCATTTTTCCACTTCCCCACCTTATTCATATTTTCCCTTATTCACTATCTACACCTCACCTATTAAAGGAGATATCGAGAAACACTTTGACTTTCTTAAACCACATTTGGCCAGCAGGCCAAACTACCACATACACGACAGAATAGTTATAAAAATATATAAATTTTATTTAGAAAAGTACATAAATAATAATAATAGATTGGAGGTAAACAATGCATCAGCTATGGATGCAATGACATACAACTAGGCTTTCATAAGGAAATATGCTTTGCATTTATAGTCAATACAATATTCAGTGAAAAGAGTTCCTCACCACATAAGAATGGGCATCATTAGCTATATACAGATGGATGAAGATCCAAATCATTAGCACTTCTTACTAGAGGGCCAATACATTTATATTTGATATTGTAGACAAAAGAAAACATATGAGCAACATTGAGCTTTTACCTGTAAGTATGTCATGCATCAGAACGCGCCCCTGGGGCGCGTTCTGATGCATGACATACTTACAGGTAAAAGCTCAATGTTGCTCATATGTTTTCTTTTGTCTACAATATCAAATATAAATGTATTGGCCCTCTAGTAAGAAGTGCTAATGATTTGGATCTTCATCCATCTGTATATAGCTAATGATGCCCATTCTTATGTGGTGAGGAACTCTTTTCACTGAATATTGTATTGACTATAAATGCAAAGCATATTTCCTTATGAAAGCCTAGTTGTATGTCATTGCATCCATAGCTGATGCATTGTTTACCTCCAATCTATTATTATTATTTATGTACTTTTCTAAATAAAATTTATATATTTTTATAACTATTCTGTCGTGTATGTGGTAGTTTGGCCTGCTGGCCAAATGTGGTTTATTCAATAGTACTACCCAGTATTGCCCTATATTTTTTGTGCTACTTTGACTTTCTTGTATATTTTTAGGATGATGAATATGTGGTGTATAATGTGAATCAAGTACAGATGAGATACATTATTCAGTTTTCCACTGATGGGGACAATGTCGACGTACATAAGGAAGCTTTGTTTATTTCAATGGATAAAACCCCCGATCAATCTACCAGCCTGGCAGAACCATCAGAAGGTAAGTAGTGTTAAAGGAGCTGTCCAGGAAAGAAAGCCCAGTTTGGTGTACCCTTAGTGAATTATGAGTTAAAGGGATTAACCAGTTTCTAATAGTTAAGATCTATCTTAAGGGAAAGACATCAATATTACAAAGTAGGTAATAGAGGGGGTTACTTTCTCCAAGATTCTCAACTAGTGGTCAGAGCAGAAAAAGGCTACAAGATAAGAGTGTCTCATTCTGGAGGACCTTGAACTGTCCTACATTACACAGACAACACTGATTTGAATGGGTACTGCGTAATACTTAGTTTATTCTGTGGTGGCGCTGCAGAGAGATTGAACAGTTTTACATGCAGATTACTGAGAATACAAAGGAAACTGGATGAGGCTTCAGCTCTGCGGCCATTGGTTGAGTAATCATTTCCTATATGTTGAGAGCTACCGGGAAGTATTGACCGATGGAGGACCTAGGCAGGGTTGGCAGGTTAGTGCCAGGGAAACAGTGAGTATTAGGTCTTTGATTTTTTTTTTAACCCATTCTAAGCCCTTTGACTTTCCCTGCCAGACAAACCCCTGTAAGTCATATTTTCTTGCTTAAAAGATGTCTCAATAGACGATCTACCTCATCAGTTTGATCAGCTCGTAAAAGGTGGTCTAGAAGGCAGCGATGGACAGCTAATCCCTCTAGACAGAATACATGTCAAAGCTCAACTGATGGACCTTGCAGCTAAGGTATATATGGCTTTCAATACTTTGCAGTCCATAAGTCCTAGAATTTCTCAGATTTATCAGCTAATAGTTATTTTCTTAACCCAGGTGGTGATTTTTCAGACCTATAAGAATATTTCCACCGTCCCTATGGAGGCCAAGTATGTTTTCCCTATAGACAGTAGAATGGCCGTATGTGGCTTTGAAGCTTTTATCAATGGGAAACACATCATAGGAGAGGTACAATACTTGTTTTTACTAGACTAAAGATTGTTGTCCAAGCAAACATATATTTTTCTTTGCCATATGATGTACATTATTCTCCGTAGGTAAAGGAAAAGCAGCAGGCACATCGTGAGTACAGGACCGCTATCAGTGAGGGACATGGGGCTTATCTCATGGATCAGGATTCTCCGGTGTGTTTCCAAACCATTTGATTGTCTTTTTAATTTTCTTATGTAGATTGTGAACCCCATATAGGGCTCACAATGTACATTTTTTTTCCTATCAGTATGTCTTTTTGGAGTATGGGAGGAAATCCACGCAAACACGGGGAGAACATACAAACTCCTTGCAGATGTTGTCCTTGGCAGGATTCAAACCCAGGACTCCATCGCTGCAATGCTGACCACTGAGCCACGTGTTGCCCCTTAATTTTCTAATATGATAATTTGTGTTGTAACGCAGAGAATTAAAACCAAAGTGTAAGCTTCACTCATGTCATTGTTACTACAGTCAGGAATCTTCGACATGGTAAGGAACTAAAGCAAAAATCCTACAAGCATTAGAAAGATGCAGAACTTTATTTACTTAAAACCTGAAAACACTTTAAGGCATATAACCTTCCAGGGGCCATGTTTTTTGAATGGTGGACAAATAAAAAAAAAAAATGCTCTAGGGAACAGCAGTGATTGATGTTTTTCATTGGTGACAGGTCCTCTTTAATGATCATTGGCGCTGTGTCTGTATTCAGTTAGAAGGAATAGCACTTGGCTGATTGTCACAGCCCTTCAGCTGACTGGTGGGGGTGCCAGATATCTGTCAAGTGGGCTGGGCTATGGAGAACACCCCCTTGACAATAGAAAACAGACTTTCTAGTGGTTGTCCTCCACTGCTCAGTAATGAAGCTTGGTAGTAAAGACCACCCACTTGACAGTTCACTTTTATCAATGCTGTAGGTATATAGCAGCAATAACTTTACACATATTTTATATGTGCTGTTTTGTTTTTGTAGTTTTCCATGAGTATAAATTTTCTGATGATGACGACATAACCAATAAATCACTTTACTATTTCTATTTCAGGACATCTTCACAGTGAGTGTTGGAAATTTACCATCCAAGGCAACTGTAGTCATAAAAATCACCTATGTTATGGAACTGACGTGTCATCGTAATCATATTAATTTCTCAGTCCCGGGAAATGTCGCTGAATGGCTGCAAGACAAATCACTAAAGGATATCACCCAGGTAATAATATTACTATACAATACATATCCGATGGAGGTTTATCTGTGCAATAGTTTATATTGACTCAAAGCTTTTTTGCTTTTCATAGGATAATGTAACAAAAGTGGGCATTGAAAGTGACGTGGCAGTAGAGGGGTAAGTTGGAGAAGCCATTATTTTGTATTGGGGTGAAGTAAGGTAACGTTATCTTATATTACTCTGTTCAATGGTTATCTTTGATTCCCATAGCTTTTTGAACAAAGTAATGGATCTCATTACTGTCAGTATATATATTTAGACTATGTATATGTTTTCAAGGTTAGATTCCCTTTGTCACTTATTTCCTTGGGAGGACGGTGTCTTATTTCACGACTAACACAGTGTCTGTGAGAGGGTATAGCCTAGAGGCAGAGCCAACTTCTCTTGCTATTCCTAGTGTGAGCCTCCTAGTGGCCGGGTCTATGCCCCTGGTGTTGTGTCCCCCAATGAATACAGCTAGAAGAAGATTTTACAATGAGTACATAAATCCAGTTTTTGCATTCAGAGCTTTATATTGTAGATTCCCACAGAATAAATCTTACCATCAAAGACTAGGGAGCTCCCAGCGGACCCACAGAAGTCAATGGACCCAATCTGTGACTGTGCTGATCTGTTAGATGATAAAGCCACCACAGTGTCTACATAACTTAGCATGAACAGAGCTTTAGTGTATAGCCCATTTGTCAGAGGAGATACATTAGTCTTCAGAAAATTTGAGTGTGGGACAGTTGGAGATACCAAGACCATAAATGTGGAGGTGTAAAGGGGTCAGGTGCAGATACAGCACTGGCTGTTATGTCAGCCTACCCAAAAAAAGAAGAACAGAGCAGTGCTAACCACTGAGCCACTGTGGCTCAGATCCTCAGTAACAGTTTGGAAAGTCAATAGGTCACATTCCTCTGTACTGGTCCAGGTTTGCTGTGATTTGTCAAACATCATGGAGGGAATTGTCTCACCCCAACTCCATTCAATGGGCCCTATACGACTGCATGGTATAGGAGACCTTGGGCCCTATATGGTATATGGGCCCTATACGACTGCATGGTATATGAGACCTTGAAGGCAAACTAGATATTTAGGTGACACCTCTACACAATGTTATTCTTTGCCAGATTTCCAGTGTCTTGGATCTAACAACAAGTTTGCAGGATTCAATATAAATAGAAAAAATCCCCCCCCCCCAAAAAAAAAAAAAAAAAAATCACATTTCATCCCAGGATATCTTGTAAACTTGTAAAGAGGAATACTTATTTTACCCTTCTTATCTTTTTCAGGTCTTTTAGTGCAGATGTGTCCATTAAGATGCCAAGAAAAATAGATAAAATCATATGTTTAACACACGAATTCAAAGTAAAGGTAAGTCCAAATATATAAAGTGAAAATAGGGGCATATACAGAAATCTCAAGGAACCCCAAGCAAAAGTCAAATTTGGGCCCCCAACATAAAAAAAAATTCTGGGACTTATGCTCAACATCTCTGATCTCATTTGACCCAGGCTCCTATCAAGACGTCTTCCAGCTTTTATGGGGCGGTGCTACCCCTAATGTTGTTTCTTCTTCTGCCCCCTAAAACTGCTCATGTTGTGCGGTACCAGGTGCCGCTATTTTTTATATATTTCTCAGAGTTTTAATTGTCAAATGAAAAAAACAGGATTAAAAAAACATATAAAAATATTTCTTTGGCCTACAGAGGGAAGTATATTGTTTGTATATTTTATGTATATACGTGTGTGTGTGTGTGTGTGTGTGTGTGTGTGTGTGTGTGTGTGTGTGTGTATGTAGAATATATATATATGTGTCAGTAATTCTTTTTAAATGAATTTATTCTTGGTTTGGCATTTCTTCTGATAAATTGAATCCTGCCTTATTGATTCACAAACTATTGGTCATTTGTGTGTATTGCAGAAAACCAAGCGCAAAGCTGTAGTTAAAACAGAAGAATGCAAGTTTTTCACAGGTTTTTCTTTGGAAGTATTTCTGGAAAATTCCAATATCCCAAGGATTTGGGTTGAAAAACACCCAGATCAAGACAGTGAGGTAAAATGATGTTTTCTCTTTTGTTCTGAGTTGGTAGAATTCATCTGTCATGTTATGTCTGTCCTTGGCAGCTTTACATAAAGTAACTTAAAGGGGTTGTCTGGGTTAAAATCATAAATTAACCCTAAACTGAACACCCTTCCCCCATCTAACTTCTAACTTACTTAATAAAAAATGTATATTTGCCAAGATTGCCGAGCGGTCAGGGCACATTTTCTGATTCTTCCAATGATCGAAAGATTGTGAATGACAATCTGTTTTCCCTTATCTCAAACAGCAGCACAACTGGGGTAATCCTGCCCCTATGAGCTGTTAGGACAGGTGGAATATTTAATTACCTAACAGCAATCAACCCCTATAAGAGGTCAGAGGACCTCTTGTGTTAGTAACAAGTAAAGGTTTTAGACATCTATTTAACAGGAGTAATATGACAGTACAAACAAATAGTACAAATACAGCATAGGGAGGGAGCCTTGTGCTGCTGTTTGGGCTAAGGGAAAACAGATTGTCATTCACAATCTTTCGTTCCCCCTACGCCCAACAGCAGCACAACTGGGGATTTAGCAAGTATCGCTTTACCCTAGGGCGGGTGATCCTGGCAAGCTGATGCCAATACTGAATGTCCAAATGCTGTGGACTCCCTTGTTCGCCACTCAAGTCTATAATGTTTGGCGAAAGTTAGCTGAGAACTCCAAGAAGTCGCTGCACATATCTGTTCCAAGGAAAGAGAACGTCTCTCAGCCCATGATGTCGCCACTGCTCGGGTAGCATGGGCACGGATAAGGTCTGGCATCGGGAGATCCTTAGCACGTAGGGAGTAGATAATGGCTTCTCTAATCCATCTTGATAGAGTTGGTTTGGATGCTTTGGTACCTTTGGTGTGGCCAAACACATTGATCAGCAAATTCTCTGATTTCCGAAAGGACGCAGTCCGCTCTAGATAAATCTGCAACGCTCTCACCAAGTCCAACTTGTGCATCCTCTCCTCACACTCAGAGGTGGTAGAGGGAAAAAAGTCTGGTAAGACGATTGCCTGGTTAATATTCTGAGGCGTGGGTACCTTTGGCAAGAATCCTGGGACGAACCTCAGTTGTACTCTGTCTGGAAAGAAGGTTATGAATGGCTCTGAGGCCGCTAAGGCTTGTAGCTCACCGACCCTCTTGGTGGAGGTTATTGCCAACAGGAAAGTTATCTTGTATGCTAGGTACTTCAAATCCACCTCAGATAGGGGCTCAAAGAGGGGCGCACAGAGCCCCTGCAAAACTGCGGCTAGGTCCCAGCTAGGGACAGGTGGCTGCACCTGAGGACGAAGTCTAGTAGCCCCTCTTAGAAATTGCTTAATCAGAGGATCTAGTGCTAGCCGGGTCTCCAGGAGCGCGGACAGAGCTGAGACTTGGACTTTCAAGGTAGCAGGTGCTAGCCCTTTCTCCAGGCCGTCTTGTAGGAACTCCAAGACTGCATTCCTATTAGGGTCGCGCTGGTTACTTGAACACGAGTTCTGAAAATTCGGGCGACCCTCCGGTAGCTCTGGTTAATTGACTGCGCTCTTGAGTGCGCCAAAGTTCTTAGCACTCCCTGGGATAATCCTCTTTTGCCAGCTAAAGGCTGGCTGACCTCCAGGCAGTGAGGTTGAATCTGTTCAGGCCTTGATAGGGCCGACTGTTCCGGATTACCAGAGTTTACACTGGTGGAAGCCTCCAGGTGTTCCTCCGTCTCATGAGAGTGAGGACGGTGAACCATGCCCTTTCTGACCAGAATGGCGTGCTTCTTGCCAAGCTCTGGTCCTGCCTGCGTTTTGTCAATACCTTCCGAATCCTCTGTAGAGGAGGGTAAATGCTCTTCCGTTTGAACCTCCCTGGTATTGACAGGGCATACAGCGCCAGAGGATTGTCTTCCCAAACTGGGGAGCAACGCTCCTCTATTGCGGCGCCGTTTGAGGTGGCCATCAGATCCACCTCGGGGAGACCTCATCCTTTGGTAGGATAGTTGAAAGCACCCTGGTCTGGGGATGACCTGGCTAAGGTCATCCGTACTCTGTTGAGTCAGTCCCACAGACTGTAACCTGGAATTTGAACCGCTGGCCGCTGGGAGATTCCTAGATCCGAATAGATGAGGATCCTGGCGTCTGGTAACGTGGAGAAGGCTCTGATCCTCCATCCGTAATGACTGTAATAGGCTGTGATCAGGTTGTCCATCCTGGTCCTCTGCTCCCGAAACTGTGGAGTCCACGTCAGAAGCTTCACTTGAGCTCTGGTAATCTCTCGCCAGCTGGGTAAGCGCGTTCTCTTCAGGTAACGCCAGGTGCTCTGTACCAGGGTCTCCCCCAGATGAGCTCCCCTGGACAGGGAGGCATCTGTGGTCAACAGGGTCTAGGTAAACCTGACCGAGGACCTGCCATCGCGAAGATGGGTCTGCCGGGCCAGTAATGGCCGGGCACTGATGGTTTACTGGATAGGCTTTTTTAGTCCCTAGGGACAGCGATTCCGGACTCGCAGCTTCTTGACATAGAGAAGGTGCCTCCAGGTAAGAGAGTCCCTGGTGAATCCCCGGAACTGGATTCGATTTGATGGAATCGTAAATAATCCTAACGGGTCTTTGGCTACAGTCTGATTGTGCCTGAGGTAGCCCTCCTTGATCTTGGCTCTGAGAAGCCTTCTGCCCAATTAAAGGGCTCCCCAGCCTTGCTAGGGGGCTGGGGGAGGACCCGTGGATACTACTCCCCTGGAAATAGGGGGGGCTGAAGTTCTGCCGTCTGGGAGGGTGGAAACTTGAGGACAAGGTTTTCCATCTGGGTATTCGTCCCCTTGATCTAAGGTCCTGGACCGAGCTATGAGAGATCCTGCGAGTATACCTGGCCTGAAGATCTCTTAAAGAAACCACATCCCGTGGAGGAAGCGGTCTAGGTCAAAGACGATGAGCCTGAGTCCTTCGCCCAAGATCCTGGAAACCAAGAACCCCGAAGGGAGATCCTTCTGGACGGGTACTCATAGATGAAGTTGTTTGGGGCCCTAAAAAGGGCAAGATGTTCTCTCGGTCGGTGGAGCCTTGATGTAGCGAGCGACCCCGGGACCTTTGCGTCGGGGCCCTAGATGGAGGACGGGCCCGATTTCTCCCAAGATGGCAGACCACTGACGGGTCAGGGATCCTTCTTACGGTCGCGGGAAGTACCGCGTCCTCTACCTCTGCCCTGGGGAGCGGAGCGTCCACGCCCCCTGAAGCCTCTGGTGGAGGAACCTCGGGCCCGAAAGGCGGTTCTCCTCCTTTCTGGGAGCTGCGGCAGATTTTTGGTTTTAGTGTCCGCCAGGTCCTCCATGATCTTGTCCAAGGCTTTGCCAAAGAGCCTACCTGGCTCAAAGGGCAGTGTACAAAGCCCTAGTCTGGAGGCGTTGTCCACCCTCCATGGTTTAATCCACGACGGTCGCCTGGCCACAGTGGTGAGGGCCATAGATTTGGAGGCGAGCTTTAGTTGCATCCTGGAGGATTCAGCCAAGTGGTCCACCAATAAATTAATATCGGTCATAGCCGATAGGAGGTCGTCCCGGTGGATCCCCGTGTCTATATCCCTAGCAAGGGATGATAGTTCGGCCTGTAGGGCAGAGACCACCTCATTAGCGGATATGGCCACGGAGGCCTGCGACGAGGCGACAGAATATGCCCGCCTCAAGGACCCCTCTACGCGGCGGTCCAACGGGTCCTGCAGGCTTGACCCGTCTTCGGCCGGAAGGACCGTACGGCGGGATAATTTGGCAACTGCCACGTCAACTTTTGGCGGTGGTCCCCAGGCACCCTGCTGGGACTCTGACATCGGGAAGAGTGCCCTGAATCTAGCGGAAGGTGTAAATGCTTTCTCGGGACGCCTCCACTCTCCTTCCATTACCTGGACCAGGTCAGCATTAGCTTTAAAGGACTTAGCCCTCCTGCTTGGCCCTTCCCCCTCGTCCCGATCACTTGATCTGAGGACTCTGAAAAGTCTGTCCATTTTCTCGAGGGGAAATACTTCTTTCTCCACCTCCACAGGGTCCTCCTCAGAGGACTCAACCTCCCCAATGTGAAGCCTCTCTAGAGGCGGGAGGGAGGGCTCAGAAGCCTCCAGCCGGGGCCTTTTGGCGAGGTGGGAAATGGTCTCATCTTCTTCATGGAATGGGACACAAAGTCCTTAACCCAGGAGACCATCTCTCTGATAGGGGTAGCCTCAGAGGGAGGCGCTCTGCATCCCTGGCAGTACCTGTATTCACAGGCATCAGGGAGGGGGATGTTACATCGGGCGCAAGACAAATGTCTCCTCTTCGCAGTGGTTTTCCTCTGAGGGAGGGTCGAGGAGGATGAGGAGGACAAACTACAAGGAGGAAGAAAAGAGACAAGTATCCAAACGAGTGGCATAAAAAAATCTGGACCTCAGTTGCAGCCCCAGCCCCTCTCCCCTCCACCAACCTTGATAGCACGAACTGGGAGTTCCAACTCTTGAGCTTTTAAATCCTGAGGCAGCAATGCTTCAGAAGTACCTGTAACCGGAGCGACAGGTACCATCTTGTGGTGGAGGGGGGTTTAAATAGGCCGGCTGGGGGAGGGACAGGGGGCGGAGCCACGCCCCCCCACCACCACCTAGGTCCGAGCTCTTTCCTCCTTAGTACTTAATAATAACTCACCCCCCCTCTCCCGAGCACGAGGGGGGGATACATTGCCAGCAGTAGCTTGCCTGTTGTTTTTCTTTGTCATTGCCTGCCGCGGCCCCTAACACTGGTCGCGCGGCCTGCGCATGCGTGGTTTCCCCGGAAGGGGTCCCTGGCTCGGGCGGAACCCGGGAACCAAGAACTAGTTCCCAGACCCCGCCGGCAGACGAACGTTCCTACCTGCCGGCTCCTGCAGTATCCAGACGTCCGCGATGCCGCCGCTACTCACGCTTCAGCAGGGGACCCGGACCGGAGCAGGGAGGGAGACCCCATCAGGACCACGCAGCAAGGTACAATTTAGGGGGGGGAGAGGGGACCCCTATAGGAGGCCGGAGCACCTCTCCCCCATCCACCTGTCCTGTCCCCCAGTTGTGCTGCTGTTGGGCGTAGGGGGAAGCTTCATTTCCCCGTTTATGGAAACGGAACATCACCAATACTAACCACCCACCCCATCATACTTACCTTCATGTCCTGATCTTCTGGGCATGCAAACACCCGCAGACATGAAGAGGAGAAGGATCAGGCCTTCCATGCATGCGCAATAGAGCCGGAGTGCCCGCAGTCCAGCTCTATTTCAGAGGCCCCGGCTGAACAGAATAAAGTAATCTCCAGAACAGGAAGACAGGTAAGTATGATGGGGAGGGCTGAGTTAATGATTTAGGTAGGGCTTGTAGTCCATGGGCTAGGTAGAAATACAGGGTGGGGGTGTGAGAGAGGAAGGGGGATGGAGTGAGAGGGGGCTCTGAATGTAGAGCAATACATCACGGTATTGGTAGGATAAGAGAGCAGGAATGTATTTGGGACCACTTATTAACCCATTAATAGCACTAACAGACATTAAAAAAAAAAAAAGTTTTTTTTTGCCCGGATAACCCCTTTAAGGGTGCATTCACACTGAGTATACGCTAAACTCTCTGAACGTAAAACACGTTCAGAATGAGTGCGTACAAAGCAGATCCCATTCATTTCTATGGGAGCCGGCATACGTGCGCTCCCCATTGAAATGAATGGGCTGCTTTTTTCCCTATTCCTTTCAATGTGATACGCGCTAGCACAGATGTTAACCTAGCCGAAGGCTCTGTATGCATCTCCTGCCATTACAGTCAATAGGATCCATCAGGCATCATCCGTGTCTGCTGTTTTAGTCATCCATTTGTCCATTGTTCTGATCTTCCAAACCTACAGTTAATACATTCATTGCAGTTACCATATGACTGCACTGTCTGTACATATAATATGTGTTTCCAATATGGCCAACCCAAAAAGATTTCAAAAAGAAAATAACAAAGATGTTACTTCTCCTCTGCAGACCTATATGTAGTTACAACCACTCAATATTGAAGACTTTCCCTGAGCTGATTTCCCATACTACAACATCAATGATATGCTGTATACAATATACAGGATTTGCTTACTCTTCTTATTACAGAGCCAGGTCATCTCCAGTAATTGTTCAGTGTTGATTCTATTTTATAGGTGTCCATGTTGATTTTTAGACCTGATATATCAGACGATATTGATAATACACTTTTGACAATATGCCTCGATTGCTCCAACTCCATGGAGTCCTGTTTTCACAGTGCTAAACAGGTTGCATTGCTCGCTCTGGATTCTATATACAGCTTCTATGTCAACATCGTCCTCTTTGGATCAAGTAAGTTATGCTATACTGTAAAGCAGGTGTCAGTGCCGAGGTCGGCACTTCATGCATATTTGCTCAGAACAGGGTTATCTCCAATGTTTAAAATGCTGCTCCTCCAGGTAGTCGCCCTCTCTCATGGTACATGTAAACACAGTTATAAGGGAGGAAGCAATAAAGGGCATCCTAGTGTCCGGGCTGTGAGCTAGCCTAGTCAAGGGGTGGCAATTCTTTTCAACTTATTTTTGCAAAGTGCTGATAAGACAGCTGAACATGCTGGGGTAAGTGTTTATCTATTTCAACAAGGTTGGACAGAGTTGTATGGGTTTATCCAGCAAAATAGATGGTGTGTATTATATAACTATTATGTAGGGGTCAGCATCCTTACAGTTATTGTATAGCACACTGACTGCTTCATCCTTGACTTCTTTAAAAAAAAATTGGCACATGATACATAAAAGGTTGCTGACCCCTGCTGTAAAGCAAACAGTATATTCCTAAAGTGTATCTGCCACCAATTTGCAAGATTTAATGAGTATTAAAGGAGTACTCCAGACATTTAATATTAATGACTTATTCTTAGGATAGGTCATCAGTATCACATATGTGGGGTCCGGTACCTGAAACTCCCCCTGATCAATTGAAGCCACTTGAGTCTTAAGCTCTGTGACCGGCTTCTTCACTCCCAATCAAGCTGATTATTATATAGTGTGTACTGTTTTGTGTATATAATTCACACTATATTGATATTGACTGCACTCTTTTATCTTCATACATTACTATTGTATATTACAACCACAGTATGTCAGGTAGCCCCAGCCGCTGGTACCACTGTGTTTAATCTTATAAAGCAAATAACCCCCCCACCCCGACCTGGTTCACATCGTCAGGACCTATAGAGCTAATGACATGGACTCATTGATGTTTTGAGGTTTTATAACTTTAACCTTGCATTTCATTGGCCATCCCCTCCTGTATAGGACAGTAGACCACCTGATCCAACACACCTCTAATCCATTATCTACACTTCACTTCCTTCTAGACCAGTAATGGAGACAATATTACCTTCATCATTACCAGTGTCATTCACATGGGTTAATGCTCTCAGGCATCATCCACATATGCCCGTTGTCTTGATTAAATTGATGACTGTATCCTCAAATATACATGTATGTAGTGTGTTTATAATGCACATCCATGAATGACACATCACAGTCATAACACTCATGCACATGTAATACTGGGGTTGATAATGGATCAACCCATTAAGACAATGCCCAGCCATTAAGGATATGTTGTGTACATTTTAGGTTAGTTTTTGTTTATATTTTTATTTTTGCAGATTATAAAGAGATGTATTTCTTCCCAAAAGCCCATCACGATGAATATTCTGATATGGAGCGATTTATAAAAGTAAGGACCACAGCAATACTCATTTATTACTAGGAATCAACCGTTTTTCTTCCATCTAAAGTATTGTCAATGTAATTTACCTTGACTTACTGTAAGGTTTTCATTATATCATAGGGAGCTAAACCCACCATGGGTAGCACCGAGTTCTGGAAAGTTCTGCAGTCGTTGTGTTTGCTCAGACCACAAAAGGGATGTCATAAACTTGTCCTCATCAGCGATGGACATGTCCAAAATGAAAACTTGGTCTTTCAGATTCTAAACAACAATAAGGATCATATTCAGGTGTTCACTTGTGGAGTAGGGTAAGCCATAATACTTACAGCAATTTATATCTACCTTATATATTCCTACTAGAAATTTATGAATGGCATCAAGCAGGCTGGTACTTGGCTACAGCCTGATGTTTGGGGACCTTTGCCGTATAATATTTTGATTTTGTGTGGTATTAGGAGTATATCATACTCTAGTAGTTGAGTGCAATGGGTGGTGGTGTTAGATATTACTCTTAGGCTGAGGCCCCACATTGCGGAAACGCAGCTTTTTTTGTTGCAGATTTTGCTGCGTTTTTATTTAAGCCAAAGCCAGGAGTGGATTGAGCAGAAAGGAAAAGTATAAGAACTTCCTATATATTTCCCATTCCTTTTCTAGCCATTCTTGGCTTTGGCTCAAAAAACTGCAGCAAAATCTGCAACAAAAAACGCTGTTTCCGCAACATGGGGCCTCAGCCTAATGGCAGTAGTATGCTTTTGAAAATACAATAAAAATTGTAAGATGTATTTCCAATAGTGGCAAAAAGTTAGGGTTTTGATGATAGTAGAATTTTGTAGCGTAAAAGTTTGAATTTTTATATTTTTCTCAATGAAAATTTCATGAGGGAATACAAATGTTATTTACAATGCTGGCCTGAGACTGATATTTGAATTTCTGAGGGTTTATTCATGGAAGTATCTATGGGGACTATCAAGAAACAATCCACTTTCCACCATATATATAGGTTTTTTCAAATATAATATGGACAGTGCGTTCAATCAATTCCATTCTGATTGTAATAAAAATGTACATTTTGCCTCATCATGTATAAATTGCACACAAAAATCAGCTTCTTTGGGCTCCTTTAACTTTGTATTGTTTAGTTCACTGTTTTGATCCGCCATAAGAGCAGAACAGTAGACTGAACAACTCGTAGAATGAAGGTTGTACACGGAGCTTATTCTGTTAATACAGCAGAAAGTGAATAGGGATCTAAGGAAGATTTCCATCTCATGCTCCTGTTCACTTTCCGCCCCATAGCTTTCACTCACTAATTGTCAGATTGTCTTATGCCCTGAGTTATATGGCTGATTAAGTCGTGGAATCTGTAGCAAGATGGCGCCGTCTATTTTTTCAGATTGAGGGAAGAACCTAGATCTGATTTTAGATGGAATCCACCTCAAAGTCATTGCTTAATGGCACCCTGTGATCTTAGCCTAAAGGCTTTCTTTCATCTGATTTTAAAAGCCCCTTTAATGATGACAGAATGTGCTGTCTTCATCCTTCATTCCATTAGTCTTTTTTGGTCTGTTGTTCTAATCCTGTGACAGATCAGAATAATTGACTATACAATGGCAGTTATTGTAAATGTAGACTTACTTTTATATTTCTTTGCTTTAGGCCTACAGCAAATAAGCACATGCTCAGGTGTATGGCGCAGTATACTTCTGGAGCCTTTGAATATTTTTCTGACACATCTAAGAGCAGATGGAGAGATCAGGTAATCTTTATTGGCTTGTCATATTCAATAAATTGAAATAAATGTGCCATAATGTGGTAGTCAGTCATCTGCTGCATATTAATGTATTAAATGTGATTGCTTCTGTCCTTTATAAGAGCAGGATATGACGGAAGGAAAGAAGCTGAGCTCTGTGATATATGGGGTTATATGATAGAGGAAAGAAGCTGAGCTCTGCGATATATAGGGTTATATGATAGAGGAGAGAAGCTGAGCTCTGTGATATACAGGGTTATATGATAGAGGAGAGAAGCTGAGCTCTGTGATATACAGGGTTATATGATAGAGGAGAGAAGCTGAGCTCTGTGACATATAGGGTTATATGATAGAGGAGAGAAGCTGAGCTCTGTGATATATAGGTTTGGCCTAGAGACTATTCCTAATAAATCCCCCCTGAGCTATATGAGGATACCAATTAATGATTTTAAAGTAGTTGAGTCCTATGTGGGTTGGTACTAGGACTGGGTTTAGGGGACAAAATACCCCATTGGTGTTGCCGTAGGAAGATAAGGAAAATCCGATAATTTTTTTCTGTTGCTACAAGTACATAATAGTTTCTTGCGCTACCATCAGCTGCGGAGTCACATTCGGGGGGCCAAGACGCAATTCATGTAGACATTCACAAATCACAATATTTCCTTATGTCTATATACGACCATCTCCACTATCTTCATATTCAACCTATGACTTGCTGCACCAATATACAATAGAGAAATTTTCTAAAAAGTAGGTCAGAGGAAAATTGAAGGAGTTGCTGTTTTCATTTTCTTAGGAGGAATAAGAGTTAGAATGTCTTTGGTTGCAGTTTGTCAAATTCTTTCCCCTTTCTTTAGGTTGTAAAAATTTCCTTCATTGTTCTTAGAAACCAAATCCAAAATTAGGAGGAGGTTAAAAAAGAGAAATGTACACAATGATGAGATAGGATGTGATAGGACCTTTAAAAATTACAATCATACAAACCCTTTTTTTCTAACACGTTGGAATAGCTTCAAGAAAGGCTATTCTTCTCCTACCTTTTGTTGACTTCTCTGCGTCACCATTCCGTAGGAATCCTGGTTCTTGTCAGTATGCAAATGAGTTCTCTCACAGCACTGGGGCGGGCCCCAGCGCTCAAACAGCACTGGGGGCATCCCCAATGATGTGAGAGAACTCTCTCCAGCAACGCCTCCATCTTCGTCAGCAGCATCCTCTTCATCCTTTTCTTCCGGCGGTGGCTTGTAACTTTGAGGCCTCGGTCAGAGCAGATTGCGCATGCCCACAGGCCACGAGAAAATGGCCACTTGCACAGTACTGTATGTGGCCATTTTCTCGTGGCCTGTGGGCATGCGCAGTCTGCTCTGCCCAAGGCCTAGAAGTTACAAGCCACCGCCAGATGAAGAGGACGCTGCTGATGAAGATGGAGGTGGTGCTGGAGAGCGTTCTCTTGCAGCATTGGGGACACCCCCACTGCTGCGAGAGAGCTCATTTGCATACCAACAAGGAACTGGGATTCCTATGGAATGGCGGTGTGGAGAAGACAACGAAAGGTAGGAGACGAATAGCCTTTCTCAAGGCTATTCCGAAGTGTTAGAAAAAAAAGGGTTTGTATGATAGGATCCCTTTAAAATTGTCAGAGTAAAAGTTCCTGCTTATGTATTTTCTCTTATAGATGAACAAACAAGAAAAGCGGTTCAGTTCAGAGACATGTAAATCTATTTCAGTGAAGTGGAGACAGTTTAACCAGAACTCTTCTGAGATCCTACAGGCTCCTGCAAATATACAGAATATATTCTATGATGAATCCCTTTTTGTCTATGGGTTTGTCCCTCATTGCACTCAGGTATGTGTTGTATAGCAAATGCCATACACCAGTATTTCCATAGGTATAATTCACATACTGTGTCATGTCAGTGTTTTTTAAAATTCAGCTTTTCCACTACATTTTTTTTTTTTTGCAATGTGTGGATGGGATTAGCCTGAATTACATTCACTTTGCAAGTGATGTAAAATGTTGTGTTTTATCAATGTGGGACCCTAACCTAAGATATATATATATATTTTTTTTTTATAGGTTTTAAGTATTTAACCCAACTTTGTGCTTAAATTACAGGCAACACTAAAGGCTTTAATTAATAACAAACAGTTTGAGAACGCGGTCTCAGCTACTAAACTACAGAAAACAACAGGAACGGTACGTTACATTAATCCCTACGTTTCTACATTTTATCATGCTCACTATTTTGTCCTCAGTCAATGATATTTTTCACAGAATATAAACTATGGCATATCTCAGTCCTATCCAGTAGCCAGTCAGCACTTTATCTCCACCAATCCTAAAAAGTATCTGAGGTGAATGTGCAGGAAAAATATCCAACAATGTTTGACTTGTCCAGCAATCTCTGGATAGACCCCACTCATCAGCAGGTTATATGCAGGGGCTTAATTACCGGGGTAGCAGGGGTAGCGGTTGCCACAGGGCCTGGGACATTAGGGGCCCGGCAACAGCCCCTACCGTTGCATTTTTTTTTATTTTTTTTTTTTAATAGCACGTTACCGGCTGGAGTTACCAGGGAAGTGGGGCCAGGATTTGATGCCGTGGGCCCCACAAGCACTATTATACTCGGGGGTCTTTTACAGACCCCCGAGTATAATAATCGGATGGCTGGAAGAGGTAACAGAACATAACAAACAACATTACTTACCTCTTTGGGCTCCAGGCAGGCTTCTGGCCTACTTGCGTGATGTCCCTGACGTCACGTGACCGGTGCCTGTGTCCATATGTGTCATGATGATGTCACATGACGTCCCAGCAGTCACTAAAGATGACCGACAGCGGCAGAGTGTGCAGAGGAGCACAGCGATAGGTAAGTAACAATTTTTTTTAAGTTTTTATCCCCCCTGGGTCTCCGATTATTATACTCTGGGGTCTGAAAAGACCCCAGAGTATAATAATTGTTCATGGGTGTCCACAGTGGAACATAATACTGTGTGCAGGGGCCACTATGGGGCATAATACTGTGTGCAGGGTCCATTATGGGGCATAATACTGTGTGCAGGGGCCACTATGAGGCATAATAGTGTGCACAGAAATGCGCCCGTGGGGGGGGGGGGGTCGGTTGGTCGAATTCTATGGCGTCGGTAGGGAAGGGAGGGGCCCATGTCAAAAATTCGTCACAGGGCCCCGCTATTCCTAGTTCCTCCACTGCTTAGAGCGTATACTAGCCAAATGCCATAACTTATATCCATGAGGAATTGTCATTGACTGTCATGTTACCTTTGATTTTCTGAACTTAGTTGTAAGGTTTCCAACAATTTTAGCCAGTGTGCAGAAAGTGCACCTACTATAAGGAGGTCTGAGTTTGTAGGCCCCACATTGCCAGCTAAATTAGTCAAGCGTGTATCACAGTATAAAGGAATCCTTGACTATCTGCATCCTTTGTCCTGGAGATCCACTGAGCATCTCCACACAGGATTTCATGACACTGCAACACCCAGCTGAATTGTTCTCTGGATGGGAACTGAGTGTTAGTGACTACTATCCAGTGTACAGAGCTTTGTACTTCCAGTGAGTATGGCTCTGTACACTATACTTCTTCCATCAGCCGCTGATATGATATTGATCTGTCCATCAGTATCTAAGCCCTGGAAAACCCCAATAATTATAAGGAGTAAGATGATTTTCTGTTCTCTTTAATATTTTTGCTTACATTACATTGATCTCATTGTGTCCAGATACTGCACACCCTTACAGCTCGAGCTCTCATTAAAGACTATGAGGATGGGATCCTGCATGAGATGGAAAATGAGAATGAGGTCAGTATAATACTACTGTAATACATACAGTCCTATGAAAAAGTTTGGGCACCCCTATTAATCTTAATCATTTTTAGTTCTAAATATTTTGGTGTTTATAACAGCCATTTCAGTTTGATATATCTAATAACTGATGGACACAGTAATATTTCAGGATTGAAATGAGGTTTATTGTACTAACAGAAAATGTGCAATATGCATTAAACCAAAATTTGACCGGTGCAAAAGTATGGGCACCTCAACAGAAAAGTGACATTAATATTTAGTAGATCCTCCTTTTGCAAAGATAACAGCCTCTAGTCGCTTCCTGTAGCTTTTAATCAGTTCCTGGATAAAGGTATTTTGGACAAACAATTCAAGTTCCGTTAAGTTTGATGGTCGCCGAGCATGGACAGCCCGCTTCAAATCATCCCACAGATGTTCAATGATATTCAGGTCTGGGGACTGGGATGGCCATTCCAGAACATTGTAATTGTTCCTCTGCATGAATGCCTGAGGATTTGGAGCGGTGTTTTGGATCATTGTCTTGCTGAAATATCCATCCCCGGCGTAACTTCAACTTCGTCACTGATTCTTGAACATTATTCTCAAGAATCTGCTGATACTGAGTGGAATCCATGCGACTCTCAACTTTAACAAGATTCCCGATGCCGGCATTGGCCACACAGCCCCAAAGCATGATGGAACCTCCACCAAATTTTACAGTGGGTAGCATGTGTTTTTCTTGGAATGCTGTTTCTTTTTGGACGCCATGCATAACGCCTTTTTTTATAACCAAACAACTCAATTTTTGTTTCCAAAATGAAGCTGCCTTGTCCAAATGTGCTTTTTCATACCTCAGGCAACTCTATTTGTGGCGTACGTGCAGAAACGGCTTCTTTCTCATCACTCTCCCATACAGCTTCTATTTGTGCAAAGTGCGCTGTATAGTTGACCGATGCACAGTGACACCATCTGCAGCAAGATGATGCTGCAGCTCTTTGGAGGTGGTCTGTGGATTGTCCTTGACTGTTCTCACCATTCTTCTTCTCTGCCTTTCTGATATTTTTCTTGGCCTGCCACTTCTGGGCTTAACAAGAACTGTCCCTGTGGTCTTCCATTTCCTTACTATGTTCCTCACAGTGGAAACTGACAGGTTAAATCTCTGAGACAACTTTTTGTATCCTTCACCTGAACAACTATGTTGAACAATCTTTGTTTTCAGATCATTTGAGAGTTGTTTTGAGTAGCCCATGATGCCACTCTTCAGAGGAGATTCAAATAGGAGATCAACTTGCAGTTGGCCACCTTAAATACCTTTTCTTATGATTGGATACATCTGGCTATGAAGTTCAAAGCTCACTGAGGTTACAAAACCAATTTTGTGCTTCAGTAAGTCAGTAAAAAGTAGTTAGGGGAATTCAAATCAATAAAATGATAAGGGTGCCCATACTTTTGCACCGGTCAGATTTTGGTTTAATGCATATTGCACATTTTCTGTTAGTACAATAAACCTCATTTCAATCCTGAAATATTACTGTGTCCATCAGTTATTAGATATATCAAACTGAAATGGCTGTTGCAAACACCAAAATATTTAGAACAAAAAATGATTAAGATTAATAGGGGTGCCCAAACTTTTTCATAGGACTGTATTATAGAAAGGCCCCCAATCAGAATACTAACACAAGCTTATAGTGGCATGTCACCCGGGAAGGTGAAAAAAAAGTATCATACTCACCTGTCCCAATGCTCCAGTGTAAACCCAGCACGTTGCGGGCCTTCTGCTCCGACGGCTTCTCATAGGTCTCCTCCTGAGTTCTGCTGAAGCCGCTGATTGGCCCCAGCGATTACAAATGGCTGGGACTTCCACCACACGTCACCACAGGACCGGACCACACCAGAAGGCACTGGAGCAATGTGAAAAGGTGAGTATGATTTTTTATTTTTTTTTATTTTCACTGACCCCATTCAATTTAAAACTTAAATGGGCTGTCCATTTTTGCCTGGACAATCCCTTTAAGCTAACTGAAGCATTTTATCTAAGAAATTATCTATTGTACTCTATAAGTCAGACACCGCTGATTACGTATGTTTACAGCTCCTTGCCTAGGTTTATGACCACCTCTGCTTTCTAGTAGTAGTGGCCGGGCTCTTGTTGTCTGTCCCTGTTCTTAGCTATTGTTGAAAATGAAATATAAAGTCTATGAAATAATAAATCTGTTTCTGTTTTATACAATGAAAAATAAAATGTTTCAGTCACTTGAGTAATGGTGAAACTATAGTAAGGGGAATTTCTTGATCTTTGCACACCAGAATTCTGACATAAAAGTCAATTTACATTTCTAAAGGAGACCTAGATGAGAAGAGAGATTGTATTTACACTGGTACATAAGATGGTATATTGCTCTCTTCTCACAATATACCCAAATACTAGATCTCCTTTAGATCAGATTACTATGTTAGTAGAGAGCTGGAATATTATGTGATGATAATTCTTTGTTATTTAATACTTGATACAGATGAAGAAACAAGAGATGAAGTCTTTCATCATTCAGCTCAGTAAAGAATACTCACTGGTCACTCAATTCACAAGTTTTGTGGCCGTGGAGAAAAGGGTGAGTACTGAACAGGCATAGGAGCCATAAGCTATTGCGATGTAATTTCTTCTTTGTATAATAATAGATTATTCTATATGCAGTAGATGTATATTACATGTTTAGGAAAAATGCCCCTTTGTATCCTCTTGAATCAAGCATGGACTAAGCAGGAGACTAGATTTGCAGATTCTCTTTAGAACCTACTAGGATCCTTTGCCCAGCCAATTTTCTCACTTTGGCCCCTTAACTGCAGTTGTCAAAAGTTCTCATTTATACCACAGGTTATAGGACAATATGGAGATATCATGACCTAGAAGCTATTGGCTTAAAGGGAATGTGTCACCAAAAAATAATTTTTAAACCAAATTTTTAGGTTAAATATGTTATTGTTGGTTTTCTTTTTACGTTTCTATGTCACTATCTATGTGTTTTTTATTACTTAATCCTGCAATTTTTATTTTGGCCATTAATGACTTGGATATTTTTTTTTCCTGTATCTTCTAGGGTGCAGAGGAAACCTTTGACAATGAACCAAATGTTCTTGAATTGATATCTGCTATAAATGTAGATATTCTACCAGACATGGATTGGTCATCTGGAAATAATGGTTGGCATATGGGAAAGAAGGTCGTGCTATACAGATATACTGTATTAATGTTGTGCTTTTTGAGCTGTAAAGTCAGGTTTGAAAGAATGTATATGTTACGGTCTGACTACACTGCCAGACTATAAAAGGATCTTGGGAGTAACAGAACAGTTGTCAGAAAAAAACCCATAAACTGCAGTGCAAAACTAAAAGTTCAAGATATTTATAAAGTCCAGTTTGTAAACTGTAAAAGTAAGTAGGACAAAATAACATAGAGAGTCAAGAGTAGGAGAGCCGAGTCAATACATAAGTAGCAGAGGTCTATATATAAGGTAATGGATGAACTGGTCCAAGATCACATCCAGGAGATTAGCCAAGCTTCCCAGGTTCTGGCAACAAACACACAGCAAGGCCAAAGTAGCCATAGGAGTAGCAGATCAATAGAGTTCAATATCCAACCGACCTTTTGTGTCCTCGGTCACATGCGTTTTTATATACCGCTAGAAAGCCGACAGTGTGATGAATTCAGTGCACTGTCGGCTTTCCCATTATATGCCCCCGAGCTGGAGATATCCTTGCTGTTGTAACACATGAAAGGTCCTCTTTAAATTCAGAAAACTAGATGAAGGGCCAGATTCCATTTCTTACTATCAAAAGGCCCAAAGGTTTTAGCAGACGCATCTAGCAGTGTAAGGCCCCATGTAGACGACCGTGGTGTGGGTCAATGAGCTATCAATGTATTTCACGGATAGCACACAGAGTCATTTTTTTCTATGGACCTGTAAACACGACCATGACTTTCATGGTTCAGTGTGCGGGCAGCATCAGATAGGACAAGTCCTATTCCTGTCCTATTTTGCAGCCCATACTTCCGTGGCTCCTATTCATTTAATCAAAGCAGCCGCAGAAGCACGGCCCGTGTACAGGCGGCACAAGGGGACATCCCCGTGTCTCCTGTGTGCAACTGGTTAAAACTCATGGCAGGCCAGTTGCAGTACGATCATGTTCAACCAGCCTAAGGCTGAGGCCACATGTTGCAGAAACAAAATGCTGCGTTTAAGGCTCATAACGCTGGCGTTTTTTGCGCAACGCGACCGCAAAATAGCGCGGCGCAAACGCGGCGTGTACACGGCGCTATGTGCCAGAATAAGCACAAAAAAAACGCCAGCGTTACTCAGTGTGAATGGAGCCTAACAGTACCAGCAAAATGAGTGAGATTCTGGTTAGTCCCATCCACATATTGTGGGGGAAAAAACGCTGCGTAAAAGCCGCCTTTTCAAAAACGCATGACTTTTTGAAAAATGCAACATGTCAATTTTACCTACTGAAATTCTTACATTTCCCCATAGATTTAATAAGGGAAGAACAACGGCAGAGTTATATGCAGCAAAAACACTATGAAAAACTCAGAAAAAAATATAATGCGTTTCCGCTGTGTTTTTTTGGCAGCGTTTTTTTTAGCGACGTTCTGCAATCGGAGTCTTAGTCAAAGGGATCCTTTCCTATCCGAAAGACCCCTGAGTCCAGACAGAAGAGTTCAGGTAAAGGGTTCAGGAACCTCTTTCGTTAGAAAGGTCAAGTTCAGAATTGAGGTGGAGGCTGAGATACATTTGGAAGTCAGGATTCAGGGTTCACAAAGTGGGTGCAAACTCAATCTCTGGATAGAGGCAAAGATTCAGAGATCAGAGGCAGAGTGAACCCTATTAAAGAGCAGCAAACATACAATGACAGCACTCTGAGGTCTGAGCAGCTGGTACAAATACCTAGGAAGCCCCTAAATAATGTAATAACAATTTAATATACAGTATATATCAATCAATAACAGTTTATTTGTTTTTTTACTTTCAGCATCCAAAGGCGGTAGAAGGAACTTCTTCAAGTGAGGAGGATGATGATGATGACAGTGATGACATGGGGTTTTCCCTCTTTGTAAGTCTTTTTCTTTGTATTCTCCATATTAGATGGTGGCTCAGTAGTTGGTTTTATTTCCTCTGAGTCTGAGGTATAGCTTGAAGCTCTAGGGCCCCACTGCAAAATCTGTAATGGGGCCCCTATTTACCTTCTGAAGAAAGTAATTATAATGATATCACATGCAGGCAGGTAAAGTAGTGGAGGCGCAGTCAATTTTCTACATATCCTTCCATTTTCAATAGTTAACACCAATTGCACCCTCATTAGCGGAAATGGGCTCACTCAGTAACTGGGCCCCATAGCAGCTGCACGTCTGCTACCCTGGTAGTTATGCTTATGACTAGATTGATTTTACCTTGTCCCTGGTGACCAGACAATGAGATGTTCTTTTTTTTTTATGTAGATTGTGAGCCCCACATAGAGCTCACAATGTACATTTTTTCCTATCCGTATGTCTTTTTGGAATATGGGATGGAAATCCGTGCAAGCACAGGGAGAACATACAGACTCCTTGCAGATGGTTTTTTTGCCCTTGGCGGGATTTGAACACCAGGACTCCAGCGCTGCAGGGCTGCAGTGCTAACCACTGAGCCACCGTGTGGCCCCTTCATGTATGCGTATGTTCTTGTTATGAACTTGCTCTTGTAAATTATAAAAGCTGTATATAATTAATATTAGTTATTTTTATAGCACAACTTTGACTTGCCTCGGTTACAAGAAGAGCAATCCCATTCAGTGCTGTTTGATTCCGCAACGTCCCAAGCTCCAGTCCCATGTGGGTCATTATTTGGAGACATAATGCAATACAGTTCACACATTTCCTCAGATTTTGGAACTTTTGGTTCTACAAAGACGGAACAGTCTATAGCAGTAACCCCACCACCTCTGGCCCCAGCTGATATGGTATGTATATTTTTGTGTTTAAATCATTTAATACATTTTTAGCATAATTTTTTTTTTTTTTTATCCAACTCATATAACCCAATTTTTCTGGGTTCTGCAATCCAACTATTCCGTTACTACTTTGGTTGCCGTCCTCTGAATGTTCTCTGGATCTGCTAGGTCTTTATGTATGAACCAGAACTGTACACCTCGGGGGTAAATCATCATGACCGTTACGTCCAATGTTTTTGCCATTTTTTGCACAAAACTATACTTTTTGTTTTCATAATTTTCCAAAAAGCAGGGAGGAGGAGGCATGGCTTCCTGCCGCCTGATGAATGTATGATTGCTGTACAGATTTACACCAGCTCATTGCTGGATTAGATTTGCTGCTTTTAACCAGAAACCATCAGAAGTAAAAATAAATTTGGCACATCTCACTCCAGCAATCTTGTTAATAAAACTGGATTATAAAAACACCAGTTTCAGGCTAAGGCCCCGCGTAGTGGGCCACTGTCAAAAAGCGATGAGGAAAAAAAACGTGGTGGAAACGCATTTTTACTGCAGCACTTTTCAGATTTCCTCTGTGGCCTTTCTACTTCCATTATACCTATATGGAAAACGCCAATGTTTCTATAGATATAAATAGAGATGAGCAAACACTGTTCGGATCAGCCGATTCGAACAGCACGCACCCATAGAAATGAATGATAAGCACCTGTGACGCCGGCCGGCCGCCGGCAAAGTCAGCGTCACAGGTGCTTCCATTCATTTCTATGGCTGCGTGCTGTTCGGATCGGCTGATCCGAACAGTGTTCACTCATCTCTAATAATAAACATGCTGTGATTTGCAACAACACAATCGTTTTTCAAATTGCAGCATTTCCACTGTGGATTGTGTTCTGCAATGTGTGAATGGGAATAGCCAGAATTTCATCCGCATTGCAGTTAGTGTAAAGCGCACTGGTTTTTGCAGCTGCATTTCTGCCACAGCCAAATCGTGTTGATAACACTACGTGGGGCCCTGGCCTAAAGGTGTTGTCAAAGACTCCAAGTGTTTTGGATACTGATGACCAATCCTCCAATCCTTGTGACCTGACGCCCACACCCTGCACCGATCAGTTGATCTGGCTGGTGCTGGAAGCCATTTACATTGTTTACAGCTGGAAGCAGCCCTGCTCCTATTCAAGTGAATGGAAACAGAGCCGCCGTTCCCCGGGTCACCTCTACACCACTATGGGACATAGCGTATTTATAATATACTGAATAATCTGGAAGCACAGTTTTCTCCAGAAAGAAAGAAAACTTGGTGCCTGTAGAGATCTTACCTAGCTTCTTCTATAATATAATTAGATATATCTTTATATTTTCTAGGTTTCTCCTCCACCATCTCCGTTGTTACAGATATCGGTAATTTATTATTGTTTCCACTATTATATGTTTTCCTAAAAATGTAAATGCAATTGGATGCTATGGTGCTGGTTGTAACACTTTGTAAGTGATGACTAGCCTGAGTACGTCCCTTTGCAGCTGACTCATGAAGAGACCAAAGCCAAATTCAAGATCAATCTGGTGACCAACTAAGGTCTGACATATGTAGAATAACATATGAAGCATTTCTACTGCATGGCCATAACAAGATTCGCTCCCTTTTAGCAGCTCTACAATCTGGATCATAGAGGGGGGTCCAAATGATTTAACTGCCTTTATAATGTCCCTATGTCCTATTCCTAGAGTATATATATTGTGAAGTGGAGAGGGGTATAGTGTGGGAGAAAGGCTATTTTTTCCCAAGACTGTTGCAGTATGCACAGGCGTTCAGCTTTTAGGTCCCGGACTGGAGTAAAGTTTGGGCCAGTCCTGCATGGCAATCCATTCCAGGCTTGGAAACAAGCCAGCAGAGCTCTGTAAGTAGCACAGGTGTGCTGGTTAGAGAGAGAAATGAGAGAGACTGAAACACTGACACAGTCAAGCAGCCTGAGAAAGCTCTGCCAAAAAGGACGCTGTTAAAGTGCCGGGTATGTGTACCCCTTGTTTACTTGTAAACCCTGTTTTGTTAGGAGGTCAGCAGTAGGCTGACCCCCTGGTTAGTGAGGGAATAACTCGTTTAGTAAGCCACCGGACAGGCGTAGGTCTTTATTTTCATGTGTTTGTTTTGACATGCTGAGCAGCACTGCCTGTACCTTTAAGCTTGTCTGCTGCAATAAAGACTGCTTTTGGGAAAGAAACCAGAGCTTCTGAATCCCCCGTACATCACAATATATACAGGGGTTCAAATAAAGTCAAATGTAAAAGCTCAGGGGTTACCTCAGTGATACATCTGTGATAGTTCATTGGTCTTCACAGAACACTTATATAATAATAATACGATTATTTCTGTATTTTCTAGAAAAGACGTTTTGTGCCTCCTCCTTGGTCATCTCTGTCATCTCTTCAAAGTCAGGTAACTTATTTTTGGCTCGGCCATTATGCATCTCCCAAAAATATTATAGCGAAAACTCATGGTAAAAAGTAATCTCACTGTTGTATTTTTTGCCCTAGGAGGGATACTGGCTGCTGAGTCGAGAACTCGGTACATTATTAAAGATCAATGTCTGGTACTTGACTGAAGATTTTCTTGTTAAAAAAGGCATCAGATCTCTGGGTAGGTAACAGTTACTGCCGCTTATCTCTAAGTCATCTATGTATAAGAAATGTGTGTTATTATACAGGAAAATAGGGAAAATTCCCACCATTTAGTGGGTCATTTAGTGTTGTGCTGTTTGTGTAGCGGTCACAGATGAGGCCAGTGATTGGCTGGAGCCGTGACCTGTCCTCAGATGGTGCATGAGAAGACGACAGAGCCATCAGAGTGACAGCAGTGATTTCTGGGTAGCCGGTGTATGAGCAGAGGGTTAAGTTACTGCTACAGTAAATCAGGAACCCCCTTAATGTGAAATTAAGAGAATGGCTAAGCTATGATTTAAAGGGGTTGTAAATGATTGGACTAAGTCTCAGCAAGGGGGTAAATACAGTTAAAAAAAACAAAAAAAAACAGAAGGCCCATTACTTACCAGGTAGATCTCTGTGCTGGCGCTCTGGTCCGCCCTGTCAGTCTCTGTTTTTGCAACATGATATCACGTCTACAACATATGACCACTGCGGTCAGTCACTGGTCTCAGCACTGTATTTCCTCCTCTCGCTGAGATTTGGCCAATCTCAAATAACCACTTTAAATCCTCACTATCCTACTTGCCCCCATTATCTGCCCTCAGTTTAGTGTTCTTTCTTCTGTGAAATAAAGATCTCCCTTGACAGACTGGTTGGTAGGGAGTCTGGGATTGTTAGATATCAATTGCAACCAGTCTGCGTCACACGACTTTGGTGTTCAGCTTAGAGCTGTATTGGTACTGTGCTAAAATATTTTCACTAACCACCATGGGCAATCCACCGTATTTACCACTTGACTGGCTGGGATGGAAATGCCCCTTTAATAATTGTGTTGTATCTGATGCCTGTGGAGCGGCACATAAAACATTGGTCTTACTAAATGCCCTATGCTCCCCATAGTTATACAAAGTGTCTCATGTCCCTATTCTGTACACCATTTATCTTATAATTCAATCACTCTTTATTTCTTTATATTTGGCTATTGCTAATACAGGTACCAGAGGAATAGATACAATACATAAACTCATAGCTACACTCCTGGTGCTGCAGATCATCCGGGTTCACAACATTCTCAGCGGAATCAGATGGAAAACTTTGATGAAGTTGGACCAGTCCATCCCAAAAAGGTACAAGTATAAAAAACAAACATCAGCATAAATACTACAATTCCAAAGCATTATTTGCATTCTTGTTTTCTTTACACTTTACACAATACCCAACTGTTGTATTTACTTTGAGGATGTAAGTAAGTTTGGCGGGTAAGGCTGGGTTCATAGCTGCATCTGAGTCTCTGCTGAAGACCTCTGAAAGTCATCTGAGTAACAAGATCTAAACAGAGAACTTTCATTTTCAAAATGGTGGACAGCTGACGGACCCCATTATAGTCAATAGGATCTGTCGGGGTCCCTTGTGCAACCATTGTTTTAGAATTCCACCTCTCCATTGTTCAGATTCTCTAATGTAAGTGATGAATAGCCGGAGCTAGCGTGAACCTAGTGTTATCTCATTGCCACTTACATTGTTGATATTTGCTATCATGTAGTCACACGGAGAGGTATAGTTACCCTCTGGCTATGTTCACATCTGCGTTCAGGGTTTCCACCTGTAGTTTCGTCACTTCTGAAGGCCAAAGTAACACAACACTATTATTACCATCAAACTGACCTGATGCAACCCTTGGCACGCTCCATTCTATGTCACTGCAGTCCATTGCCATTTTTGATATATTTTACCACAATTCCATTAATAGCAGTAGCCATAGCACAGATGTGACCAGGGACTTGCTGGACATAATGTCAGAAATATTTTTGCATATATACAGTACTTCATATACTTACTTTCTACAAGCTGTTACCTTAAAATAAAGTGTCAAAGGTAGTAACATTTCCTTAAACCCAGAAACTTAAGTTCAAGTTATGATGGTGAAGGGTTACAAATTTTTGTCATTGCAACCTCATTTGAGGTTTTTCCAATAAATATAAGTCACGGTGTTTCGGAAGGTGTGAACACATCCTTAGATCTGTGTGTTTATAGGTGTGTTTATTCCAAAATAGTTGCATTGAAGAATATAACTTGTCCTGCAAAACACAAGCTCTCATACAGTTACATTGATGAAAAATTTAAAAATGATGACTCTTGATACCGGAAGACAAAAGAAAAAATGGCTTGCCATTAGGTCTAAATTAGGCCGATCACTAATAGTTTAAGGGAATGCATCACCTTATATTTGTTACTTACTAAAAAATATACACCTAAAGGGAGTCTATCATGTGGATTGTAATGACTAAACTGCTAGTGTTCCATTATCTGGGGTTTAGGGTCCCAAACCTGTGGCCCCCGGGGTCTGCTAACTGGAATCGGCTCTAGGCCTGGGCCACATGTGTATTATGACTAGTATACTTTACTTCACCATGCGTACCCTCCACAATGCTCATGTGCTGGAGGCCTGAAGCTGATTTCAGGGTACAGACCCCTGGCCTCTTCTAACTTGGTGTACTCCTGATTCCAGGATTCCTTGTCCTGTATTTCTTCTAACTTGTATCTGCTTCTTTAATCAGTTCACAGTATCCAAGCATTGAAAAAGCCATTGAGTGGGCAGTAAAATCTGACCGACAGTACCCGGACATCTGTATGCGTCTTGGTTTGGGAAAAGACTGGGATCAAGCAACACGCCAGTTATTGGGCCTGGATCCAATACCTACAACTTCTGATCTTTACTCAATTTTGCAAAGTTTATTTCTCTCATGATCATATTCCGTCTTACAAGTGGAAGCAAAACTGTCCTGCAGCTCCCCGCTGTGGATAACATGACTACCTCATCTATAGGTCATTGCCTGACCCAATCCTTTCACTATTGGAACAAATGCAGACTTTTTACATAAACAAACACTATATACATAAATTATTACATGGTATTTTACACTAATGGGAGGCTTTGCCTCGAAGCGTAATGTTTTGTAAAACATTAAGAAAAAAATCATGAAAACTTACATTACTGGATAAAAGTCTGTGTATATTATTATGTATGATAATTTAGATGCCATCAACGCTTACATCATGCACAATGGAGCCAAGTACATGACTAGGTTTCCAGCTACTTACCTTGCTCAGCTTGCGGCAGTAATAGCACATACAGACGCAGCCTTCTTCATCTTGAGTATGATAACTCGCTGCACTGAGAACTCACAACAAAAAACATTTTTACAAAGCATAGGGAAAAATAGTGTAGGGCCTTGATAGCCAGAAAAAAACCCATCATGCAATATTTGATACTATTCTATTGCAAATATGATACCTTTATTGGCTAACCAGAAAAATTACATATGCAAGATATTAAAGCAGAAAGACCCTTCTTCAGGCAACCCAACTGATTGACTCAGAACACAGCAGAACATTGGCAAGATGCTACACAAGGTTAGTAATATAAGGTACTGTAATAAAACTGAGGTTATAGGGGTATAGACTTTGGAGTTCAGGAGTCTGGAGTCAGTCATGAGCTCACTCCCTTTGTGTAGCCTCTTGCCAGTTTGGTGCTGCTCCTACTACATGACACTATTGGGAGGCATTTTGGATCCAATTAATTTAAAATTATGACATTTTAGGGGGCGTTCACTCTACCGCTGCTGTTTGCCCCAGGCTTTCCCTCCTAAACCCTGGGAAAACTGGACAGGGCATGGCTTGCCGGTGGTCAGCTTTAAAACCAAGGTGAACATTTGATATGGGGCCCTTCCAGCCCCCTGACCCCTCCCCCCCTTCCAGCACAAACCGTATTGCTGCACACACTATTATGCGCCATAGTGCATAATAGTCTTGTGCCTTCTTCACACAGGGACACTAGTCTCTCTTTCTGCCAAGCTAGTATCCCTACGCTGTGCTGAAGAGATCCAACAGATCGAAATGGCGCTGTCCGCAGCTGGGAAACTGTTCCTTTTGGAATAGAAATACTAGTTTGGCTAAACCTTGCATCATAGCATTTAAGGCTTATTGAAAAAGTCGTGCATGATGTTTAAGGGGGCTGCCCTAGAGGGCAGCAAACAGAGGCACTGTTTACATCTTATTATTTACATCTTGGAAAACAGATTTGCATATTTTTCCCATAATCCCCCAGTGGAGCAGAAAAGGCTTTGTAAGACTCCATACGCCTGAGAAGGTGCAGATTCCCTAAGGAGTGTAATTATCCCCTAATCCTGCTTTTTATATATCACTCAAATGATCTCTTCACAAGCAGTGTGTGACTAAGTGATGTCTGCAGTGATGTGATATAAGTATATATATTTGCGGCACTTTTCTGAAAAGGAAGCAATAGAGGATTAGAGTTAGGGTGCATGCACACTACGTAACGCCGGGCGTGTATGAGAGCCGTACACGCCGGCATTACAGCAGACTGCCGAACACTTCCCATTCACTTCAATGGGAGCGCTCGTAAACGCCGCTGTTACGAGCGCTCCCATTGAAGTGAATGGGAAGTGTTCGGCAGTCTGCTGTAATGCCGGCGTGTACGGCTCTCATACACGCCCGGCGTTACGTAGTGTGCATGCACCCTTATACAGAAATTTTACAAAAAGTACTCAATGAAGAATGTTGCCAGACCAATAAAGTGCAATACAATATGACCCTACTAAGGAACAGCGGCATCTAGTGGAATAAACATAACATTACAACATGCAATAAAGAGGTGAAGCATTCATACCGCCAAGATTTTTGGAGCTGTCAAAGTCAGACACTTATAGTTCAAGTTTTAGTAAAAGTGGACAGTTTGTCTATATACTTGACATTTTTTTGTGTACAAAGTAAAGGAATGACGTAAAGACATTGTGAGGAAGCAGAAATGATTTTCCCTCTTCACACAGTGAATTGAGATTTTTTTCTTCTATGTGATATGTAGTAAAAGTAATTGCACCCATTAACTTAAAGGGGTTGTCCAGGATTTAGGGCAAACATGGGCGGCCAGGGTGGATGTAAAACAAACTAACAAAAAATACACTGCTCAAAAAAATAAAGGGAACACTTAAGCAACACAATGTAACTCTAAGCAACACGGACTGACAATCCATTTCACATGATGTGGTGCAAATGGAATAGACAACAGAAGGAAATTATTGGCAATTATGGAGACACTCAACAAAGGAGGGGTCCTGCAGGTGGGGAGCACAGACCACGTCTCAGTACCAATGCTTTCTGGCTGATGTTTTGGTCACTTTTGAATGTTGGTTGTGCTTTCACACTTGTGGTAGCCTGAGACGGACTCTACAACCCACACAAGTGGCTCAGGTAGTGCAGCTCATCCAGGATGGCACATCATTGCGAGCTGTGGCAAGAAGGTTTGCTGTGTCTCTCAGCGCAGTGTCCAGAGGCCGGAGGCGCTACCACGGGATAGACCAGTACACCAGCAGACAGAGAGGGGGCTGTAGGAGGGCAATAACCCAGCAGCAGGACCGCTACCTCTGCCTTTGTGGTGGAGGTCATACAGGCACGTGGAGGCCACACTCACTACTCAGCCTCATTTTGACATGTTTTAAGGACATTACATCAAAGTTGGATCAGCCTGTAGTGTGTTTTTCCACTTTAATGTTGGGGGTGACTCCAAATCCAGGCCTCCATTGGTTAATAAATTTGATTTCCATTGAGGATATTTGTGTGATATTGTTGTCATCACATTCAGCTTTGTACAGAACAAAGTATTCAATGAGAATATTTCATTCGTTCAGATCTAGGAGGTGTTATTTGAGTGTTCCCTTTATTCTTTTGAGCAGTGTATATACTCCTCTTTTCCCATTGCTCTGTTGTGCGATCCTGATCTCCATTCCCTCCTATGTCAGAACTCGCCGCAGCACAAGCAGAGAGACATATGTGATTGCTGAGACCGATCAGAGTCAGCAGATTCTGGCACCGGTTCTGAAAGGGAACCAGGGATAGGTGAGTATTTTTTTTGTTTAGAGAACCCCTTTAACTATTACGAGGTGAATGTATATATATAATTTATTTTATTGGCCCCATTTGCAGTACATATGGATGTTATAAAATGACTGAGACAACCCCATTAATAGCAGTGTGAATTCTCTTTGATGCTGACACAGGCTGGGACAGAAATGCGTAGGCTCTGGTGACATCAACGCCAGTCGCTGACCTCAGCAGTCACCTGATGGAGACCGGAGATGTATCAGCAGTGATATCACCACTACCCATCAGGTGACTGCTGAGGCTGGTGACAGGCACCTCACACCAGACCAATACTGGAAGGAAAGGGGATGAGACACCAGAACGGAGGACTGAGGGTAGAGGAGTATTGTCTAATTTTTTGTTTTAACCTTCCCAGGGCCTTCATTTAAATGAATTTGCCAAATGTGATGTGAGCGGCCCCTTACTTTGCAATTTTTATGTTGCAGGCTTGAGATCACTGCGGATACCAGTTTCTTCATAGTTACATCACTGATACATGCAGAGGTCACAATAATATGGCCGACATTCCTGATAACTATGCCCCATGGACCAGGTTTGGCTGTGGTCTAGTGAAATGTGCTAAGATGCTGAATGGAGAGTTGTTTGCTCCATGTACAACTTAACATGAAAGGTGACATATTCTGTGTGACGCGGTGACAGATAACTTCAGTGCATGCAGTGCAGCAAATTGCTATATGTGAGTAGTGACCTGCTGATGGTGAGATGAACGTTGGGATATAGACATTTAATCTGGACATTCAGAAGCCTACTTGATGCGCCTGCCACCACCGCTCCAGAGAAACAAGTGCAGTTAGTTTTGGTGCCTGATATAAGCTCTGTAATGTCAAAGGGGCGGTGTCAGGCAGGGGGTGTGATTCAGAGCTCCAATCAGAGGCAGCCAATGTCAGAGCTCAGAATCACACCCCTTATCTGCTCCTGCCTGACACCGCCCTCCTGACAGTACAGAGACTAAATAGTATATCAGGCACCAAAACTAACTGCATTGATTGCTCGGGAATGGTGGGGGCTAGAGAAAAAATAGTCACTGTGCCAGAATCAGTGGAGAAGCCGCTATTACATGATGTAAAGAGCTGAATTGTTGGAGGGGGTGAAAGGTTCTCTTTAAGTTCTCTGTTTAGTGTATGACATAAATTATTTAGAATTGCATGAATTCACTATGATATAAATGTGACTATTTCTATAGAATTCACTGTGATATCTCTGTACTATAGCACTAGCCTGCTCCTAGTAGTGTGTACACCCCCCTGGCTAAACATGCTGATAACTAGTTAGAGGGAGTGTTTTTACTCTTCCATAACCCTGGTATTCCATGCTGGGACTTGCAGTTCTCCTGCAGTTTATTGCAGACATAGCATAACTTTATAACTAGGTCTGTTGTGAGACTCCAGCACCCAGCCCGTCCTGACCACGTGTAGCTGGTATATTGCTGTATACTGTGTGCAGACATGGTCGCTCCTGCTTACAGCAGACGCCCCGCCCCATTACAGTAATACTAATGAAAGCACAGCGAGTAGCGCATGCGCAGAAGCCAGCAGACGGTCACGCGTGCTCTAGGACTCCCTGGCATTGCCTGAAGTTACCTTACAATCCGTTCCGCCCTTCAGGCGATGAGAGTCAGCGATTGGTTAATTTCTTCTTGTCAAGAGTGTTCAGCATCCAATCAAATTCCTCCATACTTGACCGCAAACTCGTTCTCTGCCTCCCATTGGACGGAAGGGGTAAACCCGCTCCCCTCGTTGTGCGCTGTGATTGGTGGAGCGCCCCATCCTTTCGGGACGTATCGGGGAGGTGTGTGGCGCAGGAGGATTTTCCCGTTGTCGTCTACCTAACTCGAGCCATCATGGCGGAGTTCGCGGGACGTGATGGCACCGGCGCTGTCAGCCAGGGGGGCGAGCTGGAAAATGCCGGAGTAGGGGCCGAGACGATGGAGGGGGCGGAGAGCGAGCAGGAGGGCGAGGAGGACGTGTATGAAGTGGAGAGTATCCTGGACTCGAAGATTGAGGGGGTGAGTGAGGAGAGGAGGTCACCTCAGGGGCCACACTATGGAGACTTCCTACAACTCCCAGCATGCTCGTCATACACAGCATTATACAGGGCTGCTGGTTTGTAGGGGTTAAAAAGGGCGTCCATGAAGGGGGATCCTATGTGTGGGGGGCAGGGCTGATGTTTACATTCCCTTCCTATAGATCTATTGGTTATGGCTGCCCCCTGTGGCCCTGGAGGTGTTTGGCTGCTGCAGATGCTTATGGCTGAGTTCACACTTGCACCATACATGTTCTTTATTTTCTATAAGGCATCGCCATGGTGATTGCTGAATGCCAAAAAGTGTCATATACACAAATAAACTACAGTGTGTATGAGGCCCTAGAAATGAATGGGTCAATGTGTTTGTTGTGAAAGACACTGACAGCGCCCGTATTGTGTGCACGAGGCCTAAGTCTACGTTCACATCTGTGCCACTGTCCAATTGAAATCACAGACGAAAAAAAATCTTGCAAACAAGACTTTTGCGGTCAGCATTGTGAGGGAGGAATTACAGATAGCTGACGTGCCCCATTATTGTAGAGGTGCTCCCCGGGATACCTTGTTATCCATCATTACGGACCAGAAGAACAGCTCAAACACCCTAAGGCTACATTCACACCTGCAAAATATGCTGCGCTTTTCACAGCCATTTTGCATCTGTGGTTCAGTCGCTTTCACTGGTCTAGTGCACATGTGCGTATCCATTGTGTTATAAAAACAATAGTCATGTGGCCATTTTAGATGTTTGCATAATGCCCAATGGATATGACTGCACCCTGACTGTCGCATCATCTGTTCAGGTATACGGAATATTTGGATTAAGTAACAATACATTCTGCTGGCACCACACCCCCCTTCACTGTGCCATTACATATCAGATCGGTGGACCTCAAGGGCATTCTCGTGGTTTAAAGGGATTGTGGCCTTTATGCCAACACAGCAGCCTTGGTGGTATTATTTACCTTGGTCTTTCTATACGCATGGTGTAGGGCAGGGGTCGGCAACCTTCAGCACTGCAGCTGTTGTAAAACTACAACTCCCAGCATGCACACTTGCTCTGCTGTTCTTGGAACTCCCATGGAAGTGAATGGGGCATGATGGGAGTTGTAGTTTCACAGCAGTTGGAATGCAGAAGGTTGCTGAGCCCTAGACTGACGCTGCACTACTGCTACAGAGAAGGCTGCTTGTATATATAGAAGTAAATAACCAATCGGTGGGGGGCCGAGAAACAGACTCCCAGTGGTCAGATGTTAATAAATATCAGAATAGGTCTTTAATACTTCACAGAAATCCTAAGAGATAACCCCCTTTCATAATACGGCCCCTTGTTCTACTTCTAGCCGCAGACCAGCCAGAGATTGTAGGGGAATCTAGTATTACATGGGGCCAGTCAGATGGATGCCTGTCTAGGTAATATAGGGACTACTCCAGTCTGCCACAATGGGAGCTGCTTGTATCCGTGCTAGAAGCATGCACAACTGGCTAATGTCATGTATGTAGGCGGGTCAGAAGGCAAAACAGAGAGTATGTCCTCCTGATGGCTATCTAACCTGTATGTGCAGCATAGGGCTCGTGCACCCATCTTGCATCTGCAGGTTCTGTATATGTTGGCCTTTAGACACAGAAATGGATTGTGACCTGCGGCCATTAAGCCGGGTTCAGGCAGGGTTTTATGGACCGGACTTTGAGTCAGAGGCCACCTCAGTATCCGGTCCAAAAAAACAGCCGCGACTGGATGCCGGTGCAGTGCGTACAGTGCCCAGCATCTGATGGCCGCATTCCCCTTCGGATTAGGCCCAAATGAATGTACTTGGTCTGCCTCAAGAAATGGCATGTCGCTTGTTTTTTCCGCGAGCGGCAACAAACTGCTTGTGGAAAAAGGAACACATTGAATTGGGTTTAGGAGGGTATAAGAAGCATCTTTCATAGTTCCCGTTCCTTTTGAAGCAACACTTGGCTTTGGTTCAAAATCTGCAACAAAAACTGCAACTTTTCTGCAGCGTATGGCCTGAAAGAGATAAAATATAGACAATATGTGAAATCATGGTCTCCTTGTTCTCACTGCTGGGGGCCATGTTCCACTGCAACGTGAAGGAGGCTGAAATACAGGGGACAGATTACCGTTGTGTCACACCACCACCTCTATAGTGCAGGACCTGGTCTCACTGGACTCAACATGGAGATGACGTCTTCTTGCTTTCCAGCTTTGCGCCTTGAATGCAGCGCTCCCCGGAGGCTTGTTTCCCATACAGATCCTTTGTGTGATGTGTAAACACTGCGCTGCCATCGCCTGAAAGAACTGCCTCTGACATACATATTCCACAGCACTATTCAGGGATTATCGTTCACGTCAGTTCCCATTCCCTTATATGTTTTTGAAGTGTTGAAGGAGACCTGCACAAACATGGGGAGAACATACAGACTCGGGACCCCAGGGCTGCAAAACCACAGCAGTGGTGCCCATATGCTACAATGCAGTTTTCTGACTACCTGAATGTGTGTTGAGTATCTTTCATTAGACAGAGAGCTATGCCAGCGCGTCTCACCTGACTTTACGCCAAGACCTCTGTCGATAGGTTCAGCTTACACGCCAGTCGCCTGCTATCACACTGGGATGCCACGTCTGCCAGTACATTTCCCTGGCAAGGAAACTGTAACAATGCATGGCTGCCTTCTCCAGAGCAGCTCTTTGTTCTCTCTGCTGTTTGTAGTGTGGAACTACAATTTCCAGCAATTACTACCCAATAGGCAAATGCTGGGTTTCCTACAGGAGAAGCGCACCCTACTGGACCTCAAGGCAGTAAGAGAGAACCTGTGACTCTCCAGCCCTGGTCATGGGCTGTGAGGGCATTCTCATGTGGCACATGTGAGGCGGAATGTCCTAGGACACCTCTATTTTCTGCATGACTTGTGTGTTTGCAGTGCACAGGCTCCATATCAGACAGCCAGTTGTGATAAGACGGGAGGAGAAAGTTCACCCATGGTGTGCTGAGCACTTAGACATCTTAGATCCTGTTTACATGACGCTCTTCTGAATGTATACCCTTGAGTGTCAAAAAAGTATTTGTCTGTTCCTCAGCATACCTGTTAAAGGGGTTTTCCAAGCAATTATAATTATTATTTTATTACTTTTTTAAGTGATTTCCCCCCCCCCCCTCTATTTACCCCGTTGTCTTCACGTGACTGCTGAGGTCAGAGAAGTCTTGGGGCCCCACTGGGGTGGTGGAGTAAAGAGAATGTGAAAGCGGATGTATCCTCTAGCTATACATGTCTTTACATTACAGTGACGTATGAAGGCGCTCTACAGTCTAGGTGAAAATCTCATAGCTGGAACCATAACGGCGCCTTGTTCACATTTGTAGTACATGTGTGTGTTAGATACGATGACTGTGAGATCACTAAGGGTCCTATCACTGGGCCCTCCAGTGCTGAGGAAGTGATACCTCCCGTTAGTGTCTGTTTTTACCTATTTTGTGATTGTACTCTTTATATGGCGATTTTTATTTATTTATTTTACATCTGCATCATTATTTGGCATGGGAATGGTGGGGCATAGTGACAAGGCACAGAAGGGCCACGTTTCGGGTAAACAGAGCTGTACTGTTATGTCCCCCAGCTGCTCAGTGATTAACATGCAGAGCCCTCAGTAGTACGCGGCCGCCGGCGTGAACCTGCGATGGTGAGAGGCATCCTCCAAACAACCAGCCCTGTTAGATGAGATTCAGAGTAATTGTTGTGTGTTACCTCCGCTTCCCCTCCCCCATCCCTCCTGTGTAAGATTTCACTCTGCAGATGTCCTAATTCAGTTCTCCACATGGGAAAGCATCCTGTCCTGTGATGGATCAATACACACCATTCATTCAGCTTCACTAACTGTATAATATCAGATATAGATATCACTGTATAATCTTTATAAGGTGGATGTCAGATCAGAACACGACAATCCCCTGACTGCAGACACTCAGCTCCGCCAGCTTCCCCTCTTGCGATTCATTGACTTGCATAGACTTTCTAAAGGATTTACATTACTTACTCCTCTTTTCTTCTAGGGGGAGGTTCTGTACCGGATTCGCTGGAAAGGCTACAAACCTGATGAAGATACCTGGGAACCCGAGGCCAACCTGGATTACTGTAAAGAAGTCCTCCTAGAATTTAGGCGGAAACAAGCGGAAAGTAAGCAGAAGGCTGCTAAGAAGGAGACGCTGGTAAATATTCCGCTGTCATGTGCATGATGTGGGGCAGAATGGAGGCATTGACCATGGAGGATTGCCCCAGTATATTTGGATCTACTTGGCAAGCCGGGAAAATATTCAGAGCAGCTCATAGGTTCATGGCCTAGTCGTGTTATGTCGTATGTCATGTTATGTGTCTCTCGCACATTTCCCTTCTAGCGATACCTGTTCTAGCTGCTTGCTAATGCGGGAAATGTACGACGGCCTTGCCATGGTTCATACGTAACACTTTTTGGAACCTTGCTGTTAAGGGAGCTAATTTTGAGCCCAATACCCCCCCCCCCCCCCCCAAAAGTAGCTCCAAAGCCCATCCTGAATCTGCACCCATTGTATTCAATGGGAAGGAGAGGCCAAAGAAGGACACTGTAAAAATGTTCTGCTTGATCTTCTCATGGATTCCACGGCTGATTCAAGCACAGAAGCCACAGGATATACCGTAAATATCCTTATAGACTTTTCAGTGATAGTGACTCAGGACTGGTGAGGGGTTCAGGGGTCAGACCTCCTCTAATCATAAAGTGGTGGGATATCTTAGCGAAACAAACAAACTTGTACCCCCTCTGAGTAATACATCTTGTTCTATGTTGGTACTGCTGAATGGTCATGATGTCAGCATTAGATAGCTGGGGGTATGCTATAATTATGTGATATAGTCAATAGTTGGCGGGACAAATGAGGCCTAACTTCTCTCCTTTTTGCCATTTAACAGCCAAAATTGAGTGATCTCTTTGATGCGGAAACCGATAGTGATTCTCCACAAAGCACAAAAGATGAGTCTAGCCAGAAAAAGAAGAAGAAATCAAAGGAGGAAGAAGACAAAAAGCAACAAGAGGACTCGAAAAAGAAGTCAAAATCTGGGAAAAACAAGGAAAAGTCCAAGGCTGAGGCAGAACCACCCGAAAGCCAACTTATTGACTCCAAGCCAAAGAAAAGGTTGTCAGAAAGCTCTGAAGACCTGAGCAGTAAGAAGCCAAAAAAGGAAGAGAGTAAGAAATCCAAGAAGGAGGACAATAAGGATGGGAAAGGGAAGGCTAAAGAGGAACATAAAGAGAAAAAAAATAAAAAAGCAGCTGAACTGGACACAACAGAGAGGCAGGAGTCTCCAGAACCGGAGCCTGACGCTGCGGGGATCAGCGGGGACGGTTTGGGGGATGATAGAGATAAGTCAGGTCAGGAGGAGACTGTAAAAGGCCAGGAAATGGCGGTGGATGCCGCAGAGGAACCGGCCGTAGTAGGGAATATGGACGTGGAGACTGACGATATGAAACTTAAAAAAAAGAAGAAGAAACATAAGAAAAAAGCTGAAAAAGAAGACAACGTGAAGGCCATGTCCATTGAGGAACCCCATGTGGATAAGAAGAGTCTCCTAAAAAAACAGAAGTCTGTGGATAAGCTGAAAGAGCTGATCATGGCCGAAAAGCTGCCAGCCCCCATCCCGAAAATCTCTAGACTGAGCGGTGAGGAGAAGTCCAGGAAATCTGTGGACTCCTTCCCAGAGGTATGTAATACTAGAACTCTTACCATTACTATCCAAAATGTTTATGGCCCAACCACTTAATTTGGCATATTTAAGGGATTTTACAGCCACAGTCGGTGTTACTGGCTGCTTGTCAATCCCAGGTCCCACAGTGATCGCACAGGCACTGCTCCTGTGCCGACACAACCGCCATGATGTCACTGTACGTCTTGGGGGATTAGTGCAAGCCAACTTGTGGGGTAAACATTGTGCAGAGTTTTAAAGATTTTCTCTAAATATCTTGTGGTCGCAGTCTTGTTGTCTTGATCGGTTGCCAGTGGGTGTGACCATGAATGCAGAACCTTCCTAAGGTCAGAAAATCAGCTATGATGTCCTTATAGTAGCCGGGTTATCTTCTCATATATGTAATGTCCTCCTGATAACCCTACACTACATGTATGAGAAGATAACCCGACCACAATAAGGACATCATGGCTGGTTATCAGGAGGAGACTACATGTATGAGAAGATAACCTGACCACAATAAGGACATCATGGCTGGTTATCAGGAGGACACTACATGTATGAGACGATAACCTGACCACAATAAGGACATCATGGCTGGTTATCAGGAGGACACTACATGTATGAGACGATAACCTGACCACAATAAGGACATCATGGCTGGGTTTCTGACAAGTCCACGTCCATAGAAAGTTTCTGCATTCCTGGTCGTGTCCATTGGCAACAGATCTAGCCACGAAGATGGTTAGAGGAAATCTTAAACTCTGCAGAATTTTTAACTACTTCTATTTGCAAAAATGTTTAACTCTTAATTCTCTACAAATATAAATCTGATTATGTACATGGGAATACCCCTTTAAGTCTTGGTTGTGTTAGGGGTTAAAGGAAGTTGTGTCTGGCACTGATATAATTATCCCTTGTGTTATGACTTGCAAGACTTCGCCTAAGGCTTTCCCCTCCTCCACAGGTTGTCCCTTACGCTTTACACCGCACTCTCTATAGAGAAGCTTATCCTTTCTTATGACTTGTCCTTCCCTAACAGTCTCTTATGGCCGACTGATCTGTTACTGTAACTTCAGCCTTTGCTCACATGTGTTTTAGTAAACCAAGGGGGGCAGGGGGATTTGTCTGCTTATCCGTCCAGCCTATACTGAACCCTAGCCTCCTGTACAACCCGCAGCCTCCTGTCACAGATGTCAAGCAGGATTTTTACTTTTTAATTTATTTTATATCTTTACCAGAATAAAGAAGCAAAAAAATCTGAAAAATCAGATCTGTCCAAAGACAAGTCAAAAAAAAAGCACGATATGGAGAAAGATGCAAGGAAGGAGTCAAAGGTGATGAAAAGTGAGTTTCCAGCTGGCAGAAGTTCTGTCGTGTGTAGCGCTTGTGCTTTTCTTTTTGTAGATTTATGCATGTATGTCTCACGTAGATAAAGATGGCACCAAAGCAAGTTATCCTCAGTCCTTAAAATAGGGGATGACGTTCATATCCAAGCAGCCGGACCCCACTGAGTTGAAAATTATTCTCAAGCCTATGGATGTTGGATAACGTGGGTTGGTGGGAAAGCCCCTTTAAAGGGGTATTCCACGTCGCATACTCACCAGTCTTCGTTGCTGTAAATTCTTCTTTCTTCCAGCTTTGTTGCGTCATTGGTGGGCGGGGTCAAAACTAAAAATAACGCATTAAATAACACTTTACTCACCAAACATTAATATACAACAAATGCAAAGCCAAGCGTTGAGATGCCGCTGGCCCTGCGTGCGCTCTCATAGACCAGTTTAGCCTTCACAATGCGAATAGAGACCTGGCATCCGCCTCTCTGTATTACAGCGGATATGTGTATTCGCATTGTGAAGGCTAGACTGGTCTGTAAGTGTGCACGCAGGGCCAGCGGCATCTCACCGCTTGGCTTTGCATATGTGAATACAGACCCAGCATCCACAGTAATAGAGAGGCGGATGCCGGGGAGTGTAGACGCCAGCACAGATGCCTGCAACATCGCTATGCTTCTGTCCTGCATGAAGCCAGCAGCGGCAGAAGTGGTGCTGTTATTCCGCTCCTCCGCCCCCCCGGAGGGCGGGGCATAGCGATGGGCATAGCAGGCATCTGTGCCGGCGTCTACACTCCCCGGCATCCGCCTCTATTACAGCGGATGCCGGGCCTGTATTAGCGGCCCCTTCCCCCCCCCCCCCCCCCCAAAGGGTAAACTACCCCCCCCCCCCCCTCCAGGCTCGCTCCTGTGCACTTAGCCCCTCCTCCCTCAGAGCAGCAGATACATCACTTGACTTGTGACCAGATAAGTCAAGGGGTGTGTCAAAAAAAAAATGAATAAAGTGATATAGTGGACAAACAAAGCAGTTTTGCTGAAGCAATGTATTTAGGAAAAGTCTTACATCCACATTAACAAGCAGTATAGATAGGATCCTTGTGATGGGACAACCCCTTTAAGTCTGATATGTTAAGGTCGAGTTCACACTGAGTTATTTGCAAGAGGATTTTGAAGCAGAATCTGGAAAGGATTTTTTATATAATTTTTTTTTTCCAAAACTTAGTAGTTGACTGTTGGTCGGGTTCACACAATGGAAAATAAAAAGGAATTTGGGGCCGACCTCCACCTCTGATTCCATTTCATTTTCTGGGCATCCCTGTGGCTGAAAGCCTAAGCACAGCGTCAGTTTTTCTCCTCTGTTTTTCCTAGCTGATAAGGCTAATTCAGTTGCGCCTAATATGCGGAGTATCTCGTAACGCACAGTCTGCCGAAAGATTGAGCAGAATACGTTATTTATTTATTTTTTCCGTGTTCTGCCTCCCATTGCTAAAAATCTGGCACTGATGCAGAGGTGGAATCCAGTGTGAACATAACCTAAAACATCTTAGACATGGCGGTCTGTATTAACTGCGTCTTCCTATAAAGGACTGGACGGAAACTGCCGCCTCCCTGTGTAACCATTTTGCTTTTGTCTGCCTTTGGCAGTGGGTGGCATGGCTAGTTGCAAATGGCGCAAAGTCATTCTTTGTCAAATTGGTCTGGAGCCCTGAAGAGAGGAGTCAGGGGGGAGAAAATTTTACTATTCCAGAGTGCGCTGTGTTGAGGCGAAGAGGCTTGTAGGGGTTGGGCAAAGTATTACTGAAGAATATATACGGGTAGCTTTATTTTGTTTTATTTTACGTCTTAATTTTCAGTGAATAAAAATAAGTCCCTGGTCATGTAATGGACACACAGGCTCCCAGTCCGGTAACTAGCTGTGCTCCTGTGTCCTTTGCAGGACTATAGACTGATAATTATTTTTAATATACATTTATTTTTCATTCTACTGGAATTAAGCAGAATGAATGAGATCTAGAAAACCATGAGGGCCCGTTCACACAGGCACAGAGGGGGCAGATTATGGCACGGAATCCACGTTATAATCTGCCCCCTCACAATGGTGGTCTATGGGGACTGCTAGCATTCTCGTTACAGCGAGCCGCGGCGTCCGCCTGGCAGCAGCAACCTCCGGACTAGGCCCATTCATTTGAGCCGACTCCGGAGGAGGAAACCGCGACAGTCGTGGCAGGCGGGTTTTGACCCGAGAGTGACGCGGCTCCCCGCGTCACTCTTGGTGCCAAAATCCGCCCCCCGTGTGAACTAGCCCTAAGGAATTGATACACAAAGTTTGGGAAAAATATTGGAAAACTAGAACTATTCATTATGCAAACCATAACCTTTGTCTGAAGTGGGCCAACCCCTTTTCTACCAGCGCAGTAGCTCCACGTTCCCATTCAGTACAATGGTATGGCCAATGGATTAGTCCCCTGTAATGCTTCCATTAACTCTCTGAAAGGACTACACATGACGTCAGTCATATGATCCTCACATGTCAAGTGACCCCTGCATTCAGTTAGTAAATGGCGCTGGTCACATGATCGCCATGTTTAGTTGCTGGAGGCAGATTATTCAGGTCACTGTCCGGTTGTGTAACAGGGAAACAGGAGCAGAACAAAAGTATCCACCTACAGCAGCTGATCTCGGCATCACGGCTGTCAGTCTCTGCGGCTTTTCCATTGTTCTCTGTAAGGTTAGAATTACATGCAGGTAGACTTGGGGCGTAAGGCTTTGTGTCGTCCGAACACATTAGTGGAGTAGTAGCAAGAAAAACCACAAGGATGAGCATTAGCCTAACTTTAGTCCTATTCATTCCCCCTCCATGAGCCTGCACATCTCCTATGATCCTGTATGGAAGAAACTGTTTATTGGAGCTACATTGATAATGGTTCAGGCTTTTAGTTCTGAATCCTCCCAGCATTCCCTGCTTGTTCAGTATATGCTGAGAACATGCTGCAGTGTATTCTGGGAAGTGCAGCTTATACACTATACATTACATGATCTCCGCTAAGGTGTCAGGAATGGTGAGCAAGCTTATCTATCTAGCTTATATATATATATATATATATATCTTTCCCCAGGCCCCAACGTTCCCAAGCAATCCATTCATGTAGTGATGGTGCTTAAAGAGGATCTTTCTTGGTCCGGGGCACAGGCAGTTCTATATACTGTTGGAAAGCCGACAGTGCGCTGAATTCAGCGCAGTCAGCTTTCCAGCAGTATACAGAACTGCCTTTGCCCCAAACCCATGAAAGGTCCTCTTTAATTAAACTCTAATGTCAGGAGGGTGGTGTGAGGCAGGAGCAGGCACGGGAGTGTTATACAGTGTTGGCCAAAAGTATTGGCACCCCTGCAATTCTGTCAGATAATACTCGTTTTCTTCCTGCTTGCAATGAAAAAACACAAAAGAGAATAAAAAAAAATAAAATCATTGATCATTTTACACAAAATTCCAAAAATGGGCCGGACAAAAGTATTGGCCCCCTCAGCCTAATACTTGGTAGCACAACCTTTAGACACAATAACTGCGCACAACCGCTTCCGGTAACCAGCAATGAGTTTCTTACAAGGCTCTGCTGGAATTTTAGACCATTCTTCTTTGGCAAACTGCTCCAGTTCGTCCCTGAGATGTGAAGGGGGCCTTCTCCAAACTGCCATCAAGAGATCTCTCCACAGGTGTTCTATGGGATTCAGGTCTGGACTCATTGCTGCCACTTTACAAGTCTCCAGTGCTTTCTCTCAAACCATTTTCTAGTGCTGACCTGAAGTGTGTTTTGGGTCATTGTCCTGCTGGAAGAGCCCTGACCTCTGAGGGAGACCCAGCTTTCTCACACTGGGCCCTACATTATGCTGCACAATGTGTTGGTAGTCTTCAGACTTCATAATGCCATGCACACGGTCAAGCAGTCCAGTGCCAGAGGCAGCAAAGCAACCCCAAAACATCAGGAACCCTCCGCCATGTTTGACTGTAGGGACCGTGTTCTTTTCTTTGAAGGCCTATTTTTTTTCCCCTGTAAACTCTATGTTGAGGCCTTTTCCTACTTTTGTCTCATCTGACCAGAGAACATTCTTCCAAAACGTTTTTGGCTTTCTGAGATAAGTTTTGGCAAACTCCAGCCTGGCTCATGTCTCTGGGTAAGAAGTGGGGTCTTCCTGGGTCTCCTACCATACAGTCCCTTCTCATTCAGACGCTGACGGATAGTACGGGGTGACACTGTTGTACTCTTGGACTGCAGGGCAGCTTGAACTTGTTTGGATGTTAGTCGAGGTTCTTTATCCACCATCCGCACAATCTTGCGTTGAAATCTCTCGTCAATTTCTCTTTTCCGTCCACATCTAGGGAGGTTAGCCACAGTGCCATGGGCTTTACACTTCTTGATGACACTGCGCATAGTAGACACAGGAACATTCAGGTCTTTGGAGATGGACTTGTAGCCTTGAGATTGCTCATGCTTCCTCACAATTTTGCTTCTCAAGTCCTCAGACAGTTCTTTGGTCTTCTTTCTTTTCTCCATGCTCAATGTGGTACACACAAGGACACAGGACAGAGGTTGAGTCAACTTTAATCCGTTTCAACTGGCTGCAAGTGTGATTTAGTTATTGCCACCACCTGTTAGGTGCCTCAGGTAAGTAACAGGTGCTGTTAATTACACAAATTAGAGAAGCATCACATGATTTTTCAAACAGTGCCAATACTTTTGTCCACCCCCCTTTTTTATGTTTGGTTTGGAATTATATCCAATTTGGCTTTTTGACAATTCTTTTTGTGGTTTTTCATTGAAGACAAATTAAATGAAAATAATAATACCAAAGAATTTGTGATTGCAATCATTTTCTGGAAGAAACTGAGTATTATCTGACAGAATTGCAGGGGTGCCAATACTTTTGGCCAACACCGTATTTGAGCTCTGACACTGTTCCCTGAGTCACATCCCCATATCTGCTGCTGTCTGACCCCACCCACTTGACATGAGGTAGTTTAGCTAGCATATTGAGCACCAAAACAAACTGAACTGATGGCTCAGGAACAGCGTGGGGCTAGAGAATAAAATTCCCAATATGCTGGAATTAGTGGAAGGGCACCGATTAAAGGATGAAAAGAGCCCAAGTTGGTGGTGGGGTAAAGGTCCTCTCTTAATGGTTTTAACACTCTGGCCCCTTCAGTCACCACCTCTGTGGGGTTTCATATGTCAGGCCCCACTAGTCTGAGGTTCATTACCCGTCTTAAGGACAGGGGATTGCAATCCTATTCCTAGGAAATCCCTTTAAAGAGGACCTTTCACCATTTTGCACACAGGCAGTTCTATATACTTCCGGAAAGCTGACAGTGCGCTGAGTTCAGCGCACTGTCGGCTTTCCCGATCTGGGCCCGGTGTGAAGAGCTTACGGTCCGGTACCGTAGCTCTTCTATGGTCAGAAGGGCGTTTCTGACAGTTACCCAGAGACGTCCTTCTTCACAGCACAGCCAATCGCGCTGTACTGTGGAGCGGGGAGGAATGCCCTCCCTCCCTGATAATGCTCGTCTATGGACGAGTATTGCGAGCAGAGGGAGCGGGGCGTTCCTCCCAGCTCTCACAGCACAGCGCGATTGGCTGTGCTGTGAAGAAGGACGTCTCTGGGTAACTGTCAGAAACGCCCTTCTGACCATAGAAGAGCTACGGTACCGGACCGTAAGCTCTTCACACTGGGCCCAGATCGGGAAAGCCGACAGTGCGCTGAACTCAGCGCACTGTCAGCTTTCTGGCAGTATATAGAACTGCCTGTGTGCAAAATGGTGAAAGGTCCTCTTTAAGGGTTCATTCACACTAAGTATACGCTGAGCTGATTCTGAACATAAAACACGTTCAGAATCAGCACGTACAAAGCAGATCCCATTCATTTCAATGGGAGCCGGCATACGAGCGCTCCCCATAGAAATGAAAGGGCTGCTTTTTTCCCTATATACGCACGTATCACATTGAAACCAATAGGGAGAAAGCAGCCCATTCATTTCTATGGGGAGCGCTCATATGCCGGCTCCCATTGAAATGAATGGGATCTGCTTTGTACGTGCTGATTCTGAACGTGTTTTACGTTCAGAATCAGCTCAGCGTATACTCAGTGTGAATGCACCCTAAGAAAGCAGAAATGTGACTGCAGCCCTGAGCTGGAATAAGGATGGGGCTCAGTATATGGCATGTTTATAAAGTTACTCAACTTCTCCAAATGTTTATGATGAAACTTTTAGATTTCTTTAGAATTATTTCTGAAAATAACATCAAATCTTATCTCAATAATCTTGCTAGACTTAAAGGAACCAAAAGCCGTGCACGATGCCTTCACAATATCTGCTGAAGACAAGGAGGAGTGTATGGACAGTAAAAAGAAGGACGAGTCTTCCCTTGACCATAGACTTCCAGAAGATTATAAAACGAAGGAAACGAAATCCAATTTCAAAGACCGAAGAAATACACAAGATGAGGCCGATTCCTGGACATTTGGAGGACCAGAAGGAGATCAGGAGGTTATGGATACCATGTGTCACCCTCAGGACAGCTCAGGTATCTTGCATGTAGTCCTCCAGGGGGGTATTCATGTGTGCCAGTGCCCACCTGCCCTCCTGACGTCTTTGCTACGTTATATTGCATTTACGCCCTGTATTTCATAGACTAATGGTTTCCTTGTACTATTATGTGTATTGTAGGAGCTCTGGACAGCAGGCCCCAGCTTATGGGTGTAGGAATGGACCTGCAGTTGGAGTGGATGACATTGGAGGATTTTCAGAGGCACCTTGATGGATCTGATGAAATTATCCCAAAAGACCCCATATCAAATAGTAGGTTTTACCTATAGTATGCTGTATATGCCATGTAAATCCACCCGTATACGCATACACAAGATAGGTCCTTTTAGATCTGAAAACTAAGGGGCTGTCAGAGTAAGAGAGAGAGAGATGGGGCGGTGGGCTGTTACTATTTAACCTTTTCTTTTCCTCTACTCTCTATAGTTGCATTGAAAGAAGCGGTAAAAAACGGTGACTACTTGACTGTGAAATGTGCACTGAATTCCAAAGAACAGTATAACCTGGATCAGGAGGTAAGTTATTTGGGTACTCTCTTGCCTTTTTCTACCATTATAAGGCCAGGGCATCACAGTGACACATTCACAACTAGTATGCAACCTTGGGGGTTAGGAACACAAGTCAGAAGTGTTGTCCAAAACTACCCATGTTTGGCAGCACGCTGAGGCCTGGTTCACATCTGCATCAGTAATCTGTTCGGGGTCTACATGGGGACCCACCGAGCACATTGGCAAGCGGTGTGCAGTGAAAGCACACGGACCCCATAGACTATAACATAGCCATGCGGACAGGAAAGTAGATTGTGAACTACTTTCTTCTCCACATGTTCTGTGCGGAAAGCACACGGACCCCATTATAGTCTATGGGGTCTGTGTGCTTTCACTGCACACCGCTTGCCAAAGCGTTTGTAAGTCAATGCGGTGCAGTTTTATGTTCCTCTGTATGTTACTACCATATTCTCACAGCGCTTTTAGGAAAGAATACCTCTCTATTAGAGCGTCCAATGGGACACTCCATAGTACAGCAGATTCACTACTTTATAATAGTTACAGTGTAACCTTAAGCAGCATATTATTTCTATGGGCCCATACAGACATCTGCAGTATACACAGCTTTGTATACAGGCCACAGAAGAGGACCCCAGACTATGAAGCATGTCCTTTCCTTGGCAGAATTTACGACCCAGACAAGTGCAGGGGATCATATAAGTCTGTTAGTGGATCCATGATTGTGGATGATATACTGACATGGATGTTTGCACTGTCCGCAGTGGAGGAAAATAAATGAAACAACCAAAATTTCAGATTTTTTTTTTCAAAAAAATTTCCATTGTAGGATGCAAGTGGCATGACTCTAGTCATGATGGCAGCAGCTGCGGGGCAGGATGATATTCTGAGGCTTCTGGTAAAGAAGGGAGCCAAACTCAATGCCAGGCAAAGGAACGGGACAACTGCGCTCATACATGCAACCGAGAAAGTAGGTGTTTTATTCATCTACCACTTCTATAATACGGATGGGTCAATGCCATAAGAGTTTATTTTTCCTTTTGAAAATATGAAAAACAAATGCCTTGGTTCTATGGAAGACTGTTCTATACTGGTATGTTTGTGAACAGATGTGGGCATAGATGGGTTAATAGGTGTGTATGGGAGCGAAATGGGGAAATGAACCGCACTGAGGGGTTATTCGCTTCTATCTGTGCGCTGTCCGCATTTCTCAGACTGCCATAAATGTCCGGTCTTATGTCTATATATTATGTCATAAATGTCTAGTGTCATCTGCAGCCTATCTTACGGGAACCAACCCCCATCTGGCAGTGTCTGCTGCGAGTGACCGTACATGCAACTTTTTACATTCACTTCTATAGGACTGAACGCTTAGTCTTGTCCATGCACAGCCCTGCCTTTACTCACAGCGGCTATGTGACCGTGTCATGGAACCCCTGTTCTCGAGAGGGATTGACTCCTTTGGGAGTACCTACATGGGGCATCCAATTAGGAATACATTGATATATTCAAGACTGTTTCTTAATGCAAGTAGACTCGGTAGAAGCCGCTGCATATGGATGACGTATTGAGCACCTGATCCATGTGGACTGCATGAACTTCTCTGAAAGTTTATAGGAATTCTGCAATGTCTAAATATAGCCTTACATTAGTGATGTGATAATTCTATTATAATGTTGCCTGCTTATTTCCTCAGAATCACCTGACCACAGTGGCTCTGCTATTGGAAGCTGGTGCTTTTGTGAATTTGCAGCAAGTGACTGGAGAGACTGCTCTGATGAAGGTATTTGGCGGTTCCTTATATAGCGTGCTGTAACTTCTGCAATTTCTGTAGGGCTGTAGCGACATAGTAAATGGTGGAAATGATAGAACTCTAGAAAAGCTTCTGAACAGGTCTCCCCGACATGAACTTGTCTGTAGATCATCAGTTTATTTGTCTGCTTTCCCAAATAGTTTTATGAAAGTGAATCTGTCAGCAGAACTCAGCATATCAATCCAGCCTTGCAGACTGATAGCGTTACCTGAATCAATTAGTAGTTTCCCTTTGTCGTGATCTTTCCATTTTTGTTGATGCACCAATGAGCTCTTTGGAGCAATGAAGGTGTTGTTGTTTACCTTGTTGGAGCAATGACCATACCCTCGTTGCTCCAAATAAATCATTTGCATATTGACAATAATGGTGAGATCTTGGCAAGCTGGGCATGACCATTCACCTTGGTAACAGGTTGTGGTTGTCGCTGCAGATTCTGCCGTCACAGAATTGTGTGTTATTATTTCCACAGTTTTAGGGGACCCTGCCCAAGATTATTACATGTCAGGATAAGTGGACAGGTCACCGTGAATATTGTGAATGTGCCTGATACATTGCAAGAACTGCTAATATCCATGTATATATTCTTCCTGTCTTTTCAGGCTTGTAAAAAAGGAAATATTGACACAGTGCGACTCTTGATAGAACACGGTGCCGATTGTAATATACTGACAAAGCATCAGAGCAACGCTTTACAGTTCGCTAAACAGAGCGATAATATAGTCTTTGAGTTACTCAATGGCCATTTACAAAAGTAAGTATTGTGTCTCGAGGTAGCGTGGCTACATGGGGATTCGGGATCTGGATGTCGTAGGGCAGAGGGTACCCTGCGGGGGTCGGACTCTGTTCCCATCACCATGGACTGTCAGATTAAATGGCGTTTTCTATGATGAGACGGCCCCTTTGATAGCCTAACAAACTGCAACCTCGCATTGCTCTGAGAGGATTCTGTAATGGATGTCTCTATGAATCCTTCCATGAGTTACCTGCTCTCCAATGAGAACTGTCTGAACCACTTAGATCTGACAGGGGCCCCCATCCTTCATTTTAGTAATCCGAACCTGTACATTTCAATACTTCTGACATGTTGCTGGTAGTTCTCTGAAATAATAGATGGATACCTATGGCTGAGTCTGAGGACACGGAGTATTACATTGTGATCCTATATGTTCCCGTTGTTACTAATGTGAAGGGTCTGGACACCTGAATACAAGTGATTGGTCTTCCCCTATATCTATCCTATAATATTGTGCAGTCCAGTTGTATAAAGCCATTGTCATGCTGATCTGTGTCTAATCCTCTCTTCTTAGGCTCTCCAGAGTAGTAGAAGATGCTATTAAGGATTATTTTGAGGCCCGGCTTGCAGTGCTCGAGCCCATTTTCCCAATTGCCTGTCACAGGCTCTGCGAGGGACCAGATTTTTCTTTAGATTTCAATTACAAAGCCCCATTTAACATACCTGAAGGTAAGTGTGTGTTTTTTGGGTTTTTTTTTCTCTTTTATTTCGGTCTAGAACTGAATGATTTTCTCTTCTATAGATTAGAATCACTGCAGAATAAGATTCCTTATGGTTTGCTGCTCCTTCGATACCATTAGTTAAATACATTTCCCAGATTGGAGTGTGTTGCTGTGCCGTCTTGCATAAGCTGGTTTGGTGTGTTACTTGATAAATCTATTGATTTAAGGTAGAACTTCTGTCAGAGAGAGAGGAAAAAACTGATAGTAACTGATACCCACCTTTCCTAGGATTTGCCATCCAGCCTCCTTTGTGACATCAGCAGCCCTGAGTCACCTCTGAGGCTTGTATATGGGCCGAGGGGATAACCTGTCTGGGATGGGAAGAGGGGCACATGTGAATGCATCATGATATCCACAAGTGTCATGACGTCAGCCCACCCATGTGACTGCTGAGTGCAATCATAAGCCTCAGTGGTGAACCTGGGGACACTCTGTCTTTACAGAAGAGGCCGACAGGGATTTCCAGGAATGACCAATGGACGCCGCAGCAAAGCCTTTTAGAGGCCTCTGGGATCAGAAGACACTTAAGAGTATGATTTATGGGTGGCGAATTTCAAAAATCTCTGGTTTGGCTGAATCTTAAAATTCATCCTGAATTCAGTTGTAAACTGGTTCATTCGTCCCCGGGCCTGATGTAGGAGCTTTATATGGCTGCTGATAGGTCTGTTCATGTATGTGAGGGAATCAGACACTCATCCTATGGCAGTTATGTAAAAGGATTTTCCTTTTCTACCTTTTTATTTTCAGAATCTGGAGTTCTTTTGTTTGTTTTTCATGCAAACTTCTTTGGTATGGAGGTGGTGGTTCGGCTCTGTGGGCCGTGCAGTGTCCAGGCTGTGGTACTCAATGACAAATTCCAGCTACCTGTGTTTTTGGTAGGTGAATGCAGAAAATGATATATGTACCCTTATATGTATATCTGAAACTTTAATCTGTCAGGTCTCTTACATTCTTTTATATAGAGGCATCATGAAATAGAGGGCGAGAGAGAGGTGCTGAAGTCAGTTATGTGTTTGGTTTAGGAGAGGTTGTCAGTCCTGCTTCTCTCTCCCTTTCGTAATGTCTCTTCCTGTATATGTATATAGAGAGATGTCGGTCACGGCACAGGGCAGGTATATGACATCTGAGTACTTTCCATTCCCATGTGACTTCAGTGGAGGATTTCATTATGACATCTTGGAGCAGGACAGAACCTTCTCCATAGTCATCAGAACAGAACGGAGCATCAGATATCCCATCGGAAGAGCCTCAGCCTGTACACTCTTGTTGTGTGCACGAGGCCTTACTTTCTCCATGGAATCTTGGCAGCTTATTAAACGATTTATGCATGAAGATACAAATTCTAGAAAACTAGATATATATCCCCAGACTCAGGGCACCTATGATTGACAAGAAATGGCTGACAGTTGTGTAGCAGAGCTGCGTCTGATACTGTCTTCTCTTCTATTACAGGATGCTAACTTTATTTATTCTTTCAGCCCTGTTCCTGGGGCTAATAAACTTTTTATAAGACTATCTGAGGTACCCACTGCAAAGGTAAGCTGCTGCCATGGGGCTTTCTTGGGTTATTTCCAATTCCATGCATTTTCAGTGTTCATTTGTTAAATGTTGTCCTAGTAAGGCTAGATTCACACACGGCATCTCCTGCACAGATTCTGCCTGCTGTTCATTCCAGTGGGGGCAGACGCCTAGTTTTTGCTAGCAGAAAAAGAACAAGCTTCCTGTTTGATCTTCGGACAGAATCCACCTGAAACTCTCACTGAAATGAATGGGCACAGGAAATTACAAAGCCAATTCTGCTTGGCAGTTCCTGCTGCAAAACCGCTGTGTGACCCTAGCGCTGTGTGACCCTAGCTTATAGGACCGCCTAGTACCCTGCCTGGTTGGCCTGACAGTAGTGTTTGCTTCCTAGGGGCCGCACTTTGTAAGTTGCTTTTGGACATATCCCTAGAAGTGCGTAGAATAACATCCTCTAAATTAGTGTTTCTCAACCTTTTAATACCAAGCACCCCTTAGTCACAAGAAATGTTAGGCTGTGTTCCAAAATCACGGCATCCACATGAGGATAATACCCCACCTGCATCTCCTGTCCTGTACACCTCTTGGGAGTAGGAAGTCTGCTTATGAGCTCACGTGCTGCTGCTCCCTACAAACCAGCAAGGAAGGTCTGGTGAAGTCTATGGAGAGAAATGGCACCAATTAGCTTGTGTGCCCCTCAAGGCTGTGGTGTGTACTGCACCCTGAGATCCACTGCTGTAAATAGTTCAGCTACTGACCGGCCATGAGTGTGTCTGACGACCATTGCAGTCTTGTGTATCCTTTCCTTTATCTGTTCCATAAAATCGGCCATGTTGTAGTAGCCGCTCCGTGTTTCTCTGTGTCACAGACTTATCATCACTTTTCTGTTTTTTAGGTGAAGCTGCTGGTTTGTGCATACAGAGTACAGCCACATTAACTGACAGGTGACAGCGGCTCTCTCCAGTTTAGTGACTGCCCCTTTCCTGAACAGTAAAAATAATAAAGGGACCAGTCTGGCCGGACTGCCCATCCCCCGTGTTTTTACTAGAAGTACAATGTACAGTAGAATATTTTATTTGAAGGTCATTCCTGTCACCGTTTCTGTGCTGGGGTTCATTTTAGTTTGTGTGTTAGTACAGAGGACACCGGACCACAGGAATCTTCTCCAGTCCACTAAACCTCTGTCATATTATTTTTTCTTTTAACCAACCAATATTGTGGACTAGGCATATTTCCTTTCAGCTATGTCTGCATTGGAGTTTGCGTCTTCGTACCGTTCACTCCGCACACATCGGTCATGTGACTAATGGCCTCTGTGCTGCTCATCATGGAGTCTGTTACCACCATCACTGAAACTTTGCACAGACAGAAATTTGTGGGCGGTGGAGGCCTCAGTGACAGTTCCATGAGAAGAAAGGACTATGTAGTTTGTATATAATATATAGGAGGCTGGTGCTCGCAGACGGCTTTGCTTTTGCTGTGCGAGTGAGTGAAGAGGACATGTATACAGAGATATAAGATGAGTTCTCATCTTGGCCCTTTATCACATCTAATGTAAAAAAAATATTTCCACAATGTGGAATAACGCATTATAGTGTCTGTATTTTGCAGCTTCCTATCTAATAAAATATTGAAGACGATATTTAACGTTACCTGCTATAGTAAATGTTTTATTGAAACTACTAGTAATGTCTCAGAGCGAGATATTACCAAAATGAGTTTTGACTGCTGAACGTGAAATGCTGCAAACATGGTAAGTACCGTATGGACTGTCCGCCCTGCACAGCTCCGAGATATTGTCTGTGTCACAAGCAGATATAGTGACTCCGGGTTTATGGGTACGAGTTTCATATGCTCACTGACTTTGATTTTGTCTTTGAAATACGCACTAAATGTTTTATTTTGACGAGATATTTCCGGTTCTAGATGGATCAGGGTTTCTTTTGTGAATATCAATAGTTTATATTTTTGTATAATAGTATATTGGACTACACGTGATTTTTTTTTTTTTTTTTTTTGTACAGTGCTTTGGAAAACCTGTAACATGCCTGACCATATTACAGATCTGGTTAATTAAATTACAAGAAGAAAAAAAATCTAAAATTTTTACCTGTAAAATCTTTTTCTAGCAGAGTTCATTGGGGCACACAAGTGGCTGGGTATAGCTGCTGCCAATAGGAGGTGGATAATAAGCCAAAAGTGTTATAGAACGGCTACTCAAGAGTTCACTGAAAGAATTTAAGAAGCCAAAAAATAAATCGAAAACATAACAATGAAACCAAATGATAAAAAGGGACAACAGCCCTATACTCGATGTCCTGCCATATTGCCTACTAACATTATAAATGTGAACGTTTGTGTGTTCGTTACTCAATCAGGCAAAAACAGTTGAACGGATTTGGATTAAATTTGGCACATAGCGACAACCTGTCAGCTAACTGCACTTTGCTGATAGCGCCTGGTCTGTTCTCTCTATGTAAACACACAGATAACACTGAGTCCATTCTGTACAAGCATCTGCATAATTATCAGATTTGTATAAGTGTTCTGAGTCCTGTTCATCCAGAAGGAGGGAGGCAGCGTGCTGAGACACTGAGATGGGAAAACCCTCTTTAAAGTTAAAATAATGTAGGGATTACATACTGTGAAAAGCAAATATATAGCTATATTAAAAAAAAACACTAGGGGACTCTGCCTCAAAGTCTGAGTTTAGTCCCCTTCTGTCATATTCCACACTTGTACTCTTCAGGCTGGTGATGGCGTCCCTTTGATCAGTACCTGCCTAACTATGACTTCTAGAGTACTCTGGACCCTCACAGCCCCTTCAAGGTTTGAGCTTTGTGGCTGTTTTCAGAGGTCTGTTTCTTAGTGCTCTGTTCTACCTGCATTGGTTAATGCACCTGAAACAAGTGTTAGACTGAGCATGTAAAAGTTCCTGGTTCATTGAGTAAGCAACTGACTCGCCTTCCAACAACTTCTCTCTCCAATACTTGGCTGTAGTGCCTTTTTTCAGTGACTACCAGGACAAGCAGGTGAGCTGAGCCACCAAAGCCTTCAGCTGTCTTTGGTAATGCTCACATCCCCTTTGTTTGTTTGTCTTAGGGTGAACTATGCCTGACCAGAAAGCTCCAGCAAGGCATCTCCACTAGATTGGTTTGGGAGAAGCCCTTGCCCCTTCTGCTGTGCCCAGAGGCCTAAGGGAGATTTCTATTAAAGTCTGCATTGGTTCTGTAGACTATGGTTCCCCATCAGTTTTCCGGCATTATGGGCCAACAAAGTCTGTACAGTCAGCCAGCTCCAGCAAGACTTTTCTACGATAGCTTAGAATGTGCTTTTATTCTGCTGCTTAGTCTTTTCAGGTCCCCAAATTTCTCATCTAATGTTGGAGTTTGCCCGTTGTGTGGTTAGTGCTATTGCTGTTTGCTCCACTACTCTCTCAGTTCCTGGGGCACTGGCACCATTTCCCAGTAGTACTGTTATTGCTCTTTGTTTATTGGTTTGGACAGATTCTTGGCTGAGGTTCCTCAGGTCATTTTGTGACTTGGGGGCTTTTATTCCAGCCCTGTCAGTTTCACACCTTCTGAACCCTGTAGTTCTTCCACTTCTTTAGCAATTTCCAGATGAGAGCTCTGAACTTGATGATGGCATTTCTGGACTTGGGCCTACTGTCTTTTAACAACATCCTTGATACTGGTTTCCGTGATCCATTCTGCTGGTCCTACAAGTGTGACAGTGCTATTATCCTACTTGTTGCATCATGAGGACTGCTATGGTCCTGGACAGATAGTCATAATGCACAGACATGTTGTAGTGCGGGGAGAGTTGTGTTGTGGGGAAGTCTAGAGCTGCCATATTGGCAATATGACTTGAGGTTTCTTCCCAAGAGGCAAAAGAACCTGTAACAGCTTGCCAGGCCTCTACTTGTCTTTACGTGCCTGTCTACTGTGGAAACTATGTGTGTACACCAAGTATCACCATATCGACGTCCTTATTTGTATGAGCTCTCAGACAGAATATCACATGGTTGGATAGTGTGTTTATTGGAGTCTTCTTTAATGAAGAAAAGCGTTAGGGTTAAATACACAAAAAAATAAATCTGTAATTAGCATCACATGACAGGTCATAAAACTGCAGAATAAGCTTTGGCATGTAGCTATTGAGTATGTCCAAAGAGTCATGTCCTCCACAAAAGTAGATTTCAGGATGAACCATGGACAATGCCCTAGCAAGGAATATAAGATGTTCACTGACATCATTCCCTCAGCACAGGAAAGACATTCTAGGGTTTCATCTCTACCATTCTTTCACAAGCGTCCTTCACCTCCATCTACATACTGCTGAAGTTGTCTTCTGGGAGTTTACCCACACCTCAGTGGCCTCTGACTTTATTCCCATTGATAGGACATGTCCCTGTCCTCCCTCCAGGGGCGGCTTGGAGTTCTTTATGCCTGGAGGAAGATTTAGGCCGGCCATGCTAACTTCTCAGGCAAAGGATTTTTTTTTTTTTTTTAATTGTCCTCTCATGATCATGGTGTTCAGGCTGGAGGCTGTACCTTGACACTGCATACCAACCTGAGGGTCTTTGTCCTATTCATGCCTTCAAGTTCCCAGTATTAGAGTTACTGAAAATCCTATCCTTCTCCTCAGCTGGTGTTGGAGTAGTTTCTTGTTGCTTCTCTTGAGTAGTATAGCTCCTCTAAGCTCCTGAGTGGTTCCCCACTTCCACTTGGGGCTATAGACTCAAGGAAATTAGGCCCAGGGGTTTCGCCTCTCACTTTAGTACTTAGTACAAACCTCCACAAACCTGTGAAATGAGAATCAAGTTTGCCAAAATAGTTGGACACCACGCCACATCAAAGGGATATCACTGCATATTGCAGTTTTATTTATTTTTTATTTAACAATAGTTTTTTCTATTTTTCATTAACCACACATTGATTTGGAAAACTGTTTTTATTCATTTTTAACGTGTTTTACAAGGAGAATGAAGTGGTAGTAACTATTCTCCATTAACAGAGCCATTGAATAGATTTGTTAAAGATTGAGGTCAAACCACAGAAAGACCAAACTAACATTTAATTTTCAAATTCAGTTTATAAGTTTACGTAACATTTATGAAAATATCTTTGAAAAAATAATTTAAAATAGACATTTCCCTCACAATACAATGTAGAAAAACATATGCAAGCAGTCGTCTTCATCTGTTAGTGTTGTCATGGTCTATTCCAGTAATGCCAGTTACCTGTAAAAAAACAAAAAATAATTCTCTAAATATTCAATCTGAATACAGAACAGTGGATTTTACTAGAACCATGTAAATGTAAAACTGTGCTGCTTGTGAAAGAGAATGGGATAGTTATGCAATCACTATATTATGCAATATGGAAGCCATACATACTGTATATAGTGCCATGCCTTTCCTTTAATTAAAAACAAAAATGACATTACATAATGTAACCGCTATATACCCCATATTCAGGAGCGGGTTAAAATAAGCAATACTAACAAAAAAAAAAAAAAAACACCTCTCAGACAGTCAAGCACAGTCATAGCTAGACATGAAGACAGAGTTTCAGCCTTCAAGAAGTACCATAAGGTAAAAAGTAGTCTGTTCAAAATGGGATCATAAGCTTTGTGTCAGCTTATTAATAAAGAGAGAAGAAACCCTCAGTGTCAACTAAAGCATTAAAAATACATTCAGCAGCTTTCTAACAGGTCTCTTAGATTCACAAAGGTTCCATATAAAGAATAGAGATGAGCGAATATACTTGATCGAATACCTCCGCTGCATAGCTCCTGGCGGCAGGGAAGGTAGGAGGGGCAGTAAAAATTTGAAGCCTCGAAAGTCTTTTTGCACCGGGAGCTATGCAGCGCAGGTATTCAATAAAGTATATTCACTCATCTCTAATAAAGAACCCTGGAGACAACCTAATATAACTATTCAACACCATGTAGTGGTCTATCATAGTGGGGAGTATAACACCTCACCAGGTTTAAACTCCATTCATAAGACACAGACCTTACACATATATACAGAATCTTAAGTTTGCCTGAGAAGTTTCATTCCTTACTATACAGTTGGTCCTGCACAGCTTGAGTGTTTCTGGCAGGGTGACTACTCTTAGTGAAGCTGACCACTGTCACCATCACTGGGAAGATATGGCACTTGGATCAACAATATCTCTCTCATACATAATGTATATTAGCACTAGAGATGAGCGAACAGTAAAATGTTCGAGATTCGATATTCGTTTCGAGTAGCCCCTCAATATTCGACTACTCGAAACGAATCCTATTATAATCTATGAGGGGAAAATGCTCATTTCAGGGGTAGGCAACATTTGATCAAATTACACTTACCAAGTCCACGAGTGAGGGTCGGGCTGGATCCTCCGTGCAGTCTTCTCCGTGCAGCATCCCCTGGCTCTGAATTCACTCCGCCAGGCATCGGGCCTGGGCAGAGCCGACTGCGCATGTCCGCACTACAAGCGGCATGCGCAGTCGGCTCTGCCCAGGCCCGATGCCTGGCAGAGTGAATGAAGAGCCGGAAGACGCCGTGGGCAAGCTGCACAGAGAAGACTTCTAAAGGTAGGAGAAGAACCAGCGTTGATTGGCTGACTGTATAGCATTCACCCAATCAATGCTGGTTCTGCATCGAACTTTTCCATTCGAATAGCAAGTGGTACTCGATCGAGTACGAGTATTTCTAATACCATAGTATTCGATCGAATACCTACTCGATCGAATACTACTCACTCATCTCTAATTAGCACTAGTCTCCTCTTATGACCATAAAACGATCACCAATTTATATTGAAAATGGGGGCTGTGGCACAGTTTGTTATCCACCAAATCAAATACTCTGCTGAATCAATAACTGCAGAGTGCCAGACCTCCACTGCCATCCCCAGCAGCACAAATTGTGTACCAAGAGCTTCATAGTGAGGGTTTTCAAGTAGCTACATCTGAACGTCAAACATCAGATCGAGTGGTGTAAAGCACTGAGCCGCCACTGGACTCCTGGGCTGTGGACACCTGATCTGTGGAGTAACATTATACTTCTCTATCTGAAAGTCTGACGAAAGAGTCTGGGTTCAACAAATGTCTGAAGAACTTTACGTACCTGTCTGCACTGTGTCAACTCAAGTCTGGTGGAAGATGTTTTAATGGGTTGGCCTTGAAGGTTTCAACGAAGAGAAACCCTAATACTTCAGCATATCAAGACATTTTGGGTAACTGTATGCTTACAGCTTTGTGAGAACGGTTTGGGAAGGTCCTTTCCTGTTGCAACTTGGCTGTTCAAAATCAAAAGGTTCACAAAGCCATGATTGGGCAAATTTGGTGTGGAAGAACAAGAGTGACTCACAAAGACCCCTGATCTCAACACCAAAAAACTCAGCAGGCCCTCACATCCAACATCAATATCTGAACGACATTTTTTTTGCTCTTCATAATTCATACCTGAACAGCATAAGCACTGCTGAAAATCCCTCTGTGAACGGTTCTGATCGGTTTACACAAAAGTTACAATTTCTCCTTTACCCGCCGGCATCAATTGAGAAGCTGCCCTGAAAACGAGAATACACAATGTAAATCACAAAGCAAATCTTAAGGCAGTTCAGAAGTTTCTGATGTACAGAAACTGGATGAATAATTCCACAAAACTCTACGCATCAGAGGAGGACTACGAATATTTTAATGTCTTGTGCCTCAGAATTTAATGACCAAATTACTTTGAAATTTTACATTTAAATTTTTTTTTTTTTAATATAGTATTACTACCTGCACTAGATATCTGTATCTAAGTATACAACACAAAATTACAGATGCAAATTGTTTAATAAATTCTGTATTATTTCTAATTCTTAATCTGTACTGGTCTGTCTTAGGCAAAATGTATTATTAATGAAGAAAAGCTGATGGCAATAATGTGCTCAACAAGACTCATGTACAAGAGTATTAACAAATGAAGGACTATGAAAAGTTGTGTTTAATAGTACAGGATACAATTTCTTTCAAAACCTGTAATGATATCCTAGTTAGGTTACAGTTTAGGATAGAAAATGGATGTTTCAAGAACAACCACTAGGTTGCAAAAAATACATTTTTATGTATGGCCAGATCAATCTTCTCCAACAGTAAAATAAGTGTTTGACAGATTTTCTAATTTCCTGCTGCACCGAACTCTTGTTGAACGATGAAATAAAAGATACAAAAACACAAAAATTTCAATATATGTATACAAATGCAGTATAGCCTTAGTAGTCATATGATCGGATGTATACATTGAATATTAATACTTCATATTACTAATTGTAGAAATGCTGTATGTATGTAAGGGACAGTAAGTATTAAGCTGAAATCCTCACATTAAAGCAAAAGAAATCGACCAATAATTTGTGCACTTTTTTTTTTTTTTAAATCTATAGTATGAAGCTTTAAGGAATTATCCAATGGCTCTTTTGCAAATATCAAATACAGAAATTGACAACAGAAACTTATGGTTGATTTGTAGACATAAGAAGTTTGGCTTATCAGATGAACAGAGAAGAAAAACTACTCCCTGCTAGCACTGGGCGAATTTACCTGGATTAGGATTAACAACAATTTAGGCCGCACCGCCATTTAAAAGTCACATCCAGGGGCAGATTATAATAAAAACAAAATGGTTTGTAGCCCAGGGACCCAACAGAAAGTAATTGCCCATTTGTATTAAGTGACTACAGAGGCCAATCGCAGGCCTAAGGGGTTCCTGATGTCATTCAGGAGACCAGAAGAGGTCTGAAGGAAACAAAGACCCATGCAGGAGCCCAGGGGAGGAGAGTAACTCTTTTTTATGTCTGCTTACCTCCCACTGGCCCCCACTTATAAGTGGAGAGACCCCAGAGTATAATAGAAATGCTAGTTCAGACTTGTTCCGTCCAAACAAAACTACAGATAGAAGCTCAGAATACTGTAATAAGTGAACCAAAACAACACATTGGATAACCGGATTTATTGTCGTTTCGGTTATTTTTTGATTAATTGCTCAGCTTTACTCTCCTACCAGCTGAGAAAGAATTGAAGTATCACAGCTTACAGGATAACCTCGAGTTAAGAGACCACATAATAGGGAGTGAAATCAGGCCATGTGTGAAGATATAAAAATGTAAGAATAATAAACCAATGAAACTTCGTGTCACAATTCTTTTTAAAACAGATGTAATATTAGCTTCAACTTTATCTTCAGTATTGATTTGTATGTATTTTGGGGCAAAAAAAAATATATTTTTTTTTTAATTATCCAAATGATCTTTTAGTCCCACATTGCGAAAATGCAGCATTTTTTTGCTGTGTTCTACAGTATCTGCAAAGTGAATTAGATTCTGGCTAATCCCATCCACACGTTGCAGATAAATAATCCACTGTAGAAGAGTTGAGTTTTTGAAAATCATAGTATGTCAATTATATCTGCTGAAACGTTGGCATTTTCCCTAAAGTTTTAAATAGGGAAGAAAATCTACTAAGGGCTTGTTCACATCAGTCCGGACGTGAGCTTTTTATGCTCTCCGCCGCGAAATCGGGTTTTTTAATCCGGACACAGAGTCGGACATGCAGTACTCTGTGTCCGGATAAAAAAAATCCGGTTTCGCGGCGGAGAGCATAAAACGCTCACCGCCGCACCCGGTCTGTGCTTTCCGTCTTCTGGCATGCAGAAGACGGAAAGCACAGAACGGAAAGAAGAACGCAGGTGTGAACCTAGCGTCAGAAAGACTTTGCAAAACATCTGCGGAAAAAAAAAACGTTATGTATTTTCTCTGCTTTTTTTTTTTTTTTTTGCAGCGTTTTGCTCCGTGGGGCCTTAACTTTGATGTGGCAATAATTCCACTTAAAGTAAAGTTTTGATCTGGTCATGAACCAGCCTAAAGCTTAAGATAAAGAGATTATTTTTTTGTTTAGGTGCAGATTTCTGTGGTTATTTTTGAGCCATAGCAGGAGGGGAGTCAATAGGAAGGAGAAGTACAAGTCTTTTCTTTAGATTTCCCATTCGAGCAGCTCCTCACTTGGTCTCAAAAAAAAAAAAAAAAAAGCAACAAAAACTCAATAAGTCTTCAGCTTAAAAGAAGCTTGAGAGCAGTAGAGGAGGGGACTACAGAATGATCCATCAGAAGAATATCACAGGAAAAAAACAAAAAGAATTTACTACAAACTGTGGCTTCTATTCATTTAGTTAGAAAATTGCAATTGAAGTTTAAGTGTAGACAGGTAAAGTCAAGTTCGCCTGCTCCAGGAAGAACTGAAAAATATAATGAATTCTCAGACTGATAAACAGAGGTGTGATATAGAACCTGAAGTACAATGAGGTCCTACAGATTGCATAATAAGACTGGTATAAAAATAATAATACAGCTTGCGTGCTGCCATCATACCTTTGGTTTACGCAAGTATATGAGCTTCCAACAACCTATTTTTATCACGGTCAAGTTTAACTGGAATCTACTACAACATATTAAACTTCAAGACATTTGATACCTGAAATTTGCATTAATTTGTTGAGATTTTAAAGGCATCATGGTTGCCGTGCTACAAAATATGAGAATATAAAACCCAAAAGGAAAAGTATTAATTCAGATTGTGCAAGGCAGCAGTTACAGTAATGCCTACATAATATTTAGTACTTGTACAAAATTTATTTTTGATTTTTAGTGCTGATACTGCGCAAGGTCAGACCTACAACCATATGGATTTACGTGTCTGTATGCCACAAGTGGATCTTGTTCACACAAAGATCTTTTCTGTATACAAAACTATATGGAAATCCATTTATAAACATACAGAACACACACACTCTACCCCAAACTCCGAACTAAACCAAACTTACACTTAATCATTTGAAAATGAATGTATATTGCGACAATCGCCAATTGTTTAAATCCTATTTGTATGTTTATTTAATATTTTACATTTTTCTCATTTATATAGAAAAGAAGTGTATATATATAATTTTTCAGTTTTTTGACTACACTTCCGCTTTTCAGCTGTGGATCACTGCTGTTCTGATCACTTTTCAGCTGTTTTCATTCTCATCACAGGCTGGATTAGAAAGGAATTTACCGCTTATAGTGTGTGTGTGTCTGTCTGTGTGTCTCTATGTGTGTGTATCATCCCATAGAAGTTATTTGCAGACACAAGTTGTCAGTCTCTTCGCGGCTGATGTAAAGCATATCTCTGACCCACAATCAGATACAGAAAATAATCTTTAATCAAAAAAATAATAATGTGTCACTATTATGGTCTTAGCCAATTTAAAAATTGTGACAGAACACCGGAGTCAGTCTTGACCAATTTGGGTAAAATTGGAAAAAAAAATAAATGTTACAGACTCCGGCTGCAAAGTAAAATTATTTTGAATTATATAATCATTCACATTGTACAACTAATTCAATGGATGGTTTGTTGGACATTTACTTGCATAGGAATCAGTCACTGGATTTTTAAACAAATTATTTTTCTTGACCTTGAAGAATAGGAGACAGAGTCCGCTATGGTGGAGTAGGAGTTGGT
>NW_027440580.1:0-81914 GCF_031893055.1 Leptodactylus fuscus
TAGAAATCCTGCTTGATACAAGTTGCCGAGTAAGCGATCAATGAAACCCTATGGTGAAAATCAAACTCCGGCATGATACAAGTTGCAAGATCACCCAGCTAGCCTATGATGGGTTGTCACTAGATAGGCTTAACTGTCAACTTTCCCATGGCTGCGACCTTCTCAGCCCGAGCTACACACAAGAGTACACGATCAATGAAACCCTATGGGGAAAATCAAACTCCGACATGGTACAAGTTGCAAGATCACCCAGCTAGCCTATGATGGGCTGTCACTAGATAGGCTTAACTGTCAACTTTCCCATGGCTGCGTCATTCTCAGCCCGAGCTACACTCAAGAGTACACGATCAATGAAGCGCTAAGGGGAAAGTAGAAATCCTGCTTCATACAAGTTGCCGAGTAAGCGATCAATGAAACCCTATGGTGAAAATCAAACTCCGGCATGATACAAGTTGCAAGATCACCCAGCTAGCCTATGATGGGTTGTCACTAGATAGGCTTAACTGTCAACTTTCCCATGGCTGCGACCTTCTCAGCCAGAGCTACACTCAAGAGTACACGATCAATGAAACCCTATGGGGAAAATCAAACTCCGACATGGTACAAGTTGCAAGCTCACCCAGCTAGCCTATGATGGGCTGTCACTAGATAGGCTTAACTGTCAACTTTCCCATGGCTGCGTCATTCTCAGCCCGAGCTACACTCAAGAGTACACGATCAATGAAGCGCTAAGGGGAAAGTAGAAATCCTGCTTGATACAAGTTGCCGAGTAAGCGATCAATGAAACCCTATGGTGAAAATCAAACTCCGGCATGATACAAGTTGCAAGATCACCCAGCTAGCCTATGATGGGTTGTCACTAGATAGGCTTAACTGTCAACTTTCCCATGGCTGCGACCTTCTCAGCCAGAGCTACACTCAAGAGTACACGATCAATGAAACCCTATGGGGAAAATCAAACTCCGACATGGTACAAGTTGCAAGCTCACCCAGCTAGCCTATGATGGGCTGTCACTAGATAGGCTTAACTGTCAACTTTCCCATGGCTGCGTCATTCTCAGCCCGAGCTACACTCAAGAGTACACGATCAATGAAGCGCTAAGGGGAAAGTAGAAATCCTGCTTCATACAAGTTGCCGAGTAAGCGATCAATGAAACCCTATGGTGAAAATCAAACTCCGGCATGATACAAGTTGCAAGATCACCCAGCTAGCCTATGATGGGTTGTCACTAGATAGGCTTAACTGTCAACTTTCCCATGGCTGCGACCTTCTCAGCCAGAGCTACACACAAGAGTACACGATCAATGAAACCCTATGGGGAAAATCAAACTCCGACATGGTACAAGTTGCAAGCTCACCCAGCTAGCCTATGATGGGCTGTCACTAGATGGGCTTAACTGTCAACTTTCCCATGGCTGCGTCATTCTCAGCCCGAGCTACACTCAAGAGTACACGATCAATGAAACCCTATGGGGAAAATCAAACTCCGACATGGTACAAGTTGCAAGCTCACCCAGCTAGCCTATGATGGGCTGTCACTAGATAGGCTTAACTGTCAACTTTCCCATGGCTGCGTCATTCTCAGCCCGAGCTACACTCAAGAGTACACGATCAATGAAGCGCTAAGGGGAAAGTAGAAATCCTGCTTCATACAAGTTGCCGAGTAAGCGATCAATGAAACCCTATGGTGAAAATCAAACTCCGGCATGATACAAGTTGCAAGATCACCCAGCTAGCCTATGATGGGTTGTCACTAGATAGGCTTAACTGTCAACTTTCCCATGGCTGCGACCTTCTCAGCCAGAGCTACACACAAGAGTACACGATCAATGAAACCCTATGGGGAAAATCAAACTCCGACATGGTACAAGTTGCAAGCTCACCCAGCTAGCCTATGATGGGCTGTCACTAGATGGGCTTAACTGTCAACTTTCCCATGGCTGCGTCATTCTCAGCCCGAGCTACACTCAAGAGTACACGATCAATGAAACCCTATGGGGAAAATCAAACTCCGACATGGTACAAGTTGCAAGCTCACCCAGCTAGCCTATGATGGGCTGTCACTAGATAGGCTTAACTGTCAACTTTCCCATGGCTGCGTCATTCTCAGCCCGAGCTACACTCAAGAGTACACGATCAATGAAGCGCTAAGGGGAAAGTAGAAATCCTGCTTGATACAAGTTGCCAAGTAAGCGATCAATGAAACCCTATGGTGAAAATCAAACTCCGGCATGATACAAGTTGCAAGATCACCCAGCTAGCCTATGATGGGTTGTCACTAGATAGGCTTAACTGTCAACTTTCCCATGGCTGCGACCTTCTCAGCCAGAGCTACACTCAAGAGTACACGATCAATGAAACCCTATGGGGAAAATCAAACTCCGACATGGTACAAGTTGCAAGCTCACCCAGCTAGCCTATGATGGGCTGTCACTAGATAGGCTTAACTGTCAACTTTCCCATGGCTGCGTCATTCTCAGCCCGAGCTACACTCAAGAGTACACGATCAATGAAGCGCTAAGGGGAAAGTAGAAATCCTGCTTGATACAAGTTGCCGAGTAAGCGATCAATGAAACCCTATGGTGAAAATCAAACTCCGGCATGATACAAGTTGCAAGATCACCCAGCTAGCCTATGATGGGTTGTCACTAGATAGGCTTAACTGTCAACTTTCCCATGGCTGCGACCTTCTCAGCCCGAGCTACACACAAGAGTACACGATCAATGCAACCCTATGGGGAAAATCAAACTCCGACATGGTACAAGTTGCAAGATCACCCAGCTAGCCTATGATGGGCTGTCACTAGATAGGCTTAACTGTCAACTTTCCCATGGCTGCGTCATTCTCAGCCCGAGCTACACTCAAGAGTACACGATCAATGAAGCGCTAAGGGGAAAGTAGAAATCCTGCTTCATACAAGTTGCCGAGTAAGCGATCAATGAAACCCTATGGTGAAAATCAAACTCCGGCATGATACAAGTTGCAAGATCACCCAGCTAGCCTATGATGGGTTGTCACTAGATAGGCTTAACTGTTAACTTTCCCATGGCTGCGACCTTCTCAGCCAGAGCTACACTCAAGAGTACACGATCAATGAAACACTATGGGGAAAATCAAACTCCGACATGGTACAAGTTGCAAGCTCACCCAGCTAGCCTATGATGGGCTGTCACTAGATAGGCTTAACTGTCAACTTTCCCATGGCTGCGTCATTCTCAGCCCGAGCTACACTCAAGAGTACACGATCAATGAAGCGCTAAGGGGAAAGTAGAAATCCTGCTTGATACAAGTTGCCGAGTAAGCGATCAATGAAACCCTATGGTGAAAATCAAACTCCGGCATGATACAAGTTGCAAGATCACCCAGCTAGCCTATGATGGGTTGTCACTAGATAGGCTTAACTGTCAACTTTCCCATGGCTGCGACCTTCTCAGCCCGAGCTACACACAAGAGTACAAGATCAATGAAACCCTATGGGGAAAATCAAACTCCGACATGGTACAAGTTGCAAGATCACCCAGCTAGCCTATGATGGGTTGTCACTAGATAGGCTTAACTGTTAACTTTCCCATGGCTGCGACCTTCTCAGCCAGAGCTACACTCAAGAGTACACGATCAATGAAACCCTATGGGGAAAATCAAACTCCGACATGGTACAAGTTGCAAGCTCACCCAGCTAGCCTATGATGGGTTGTCACTAGATAGGCTTAACTGTCAACTTTCCCATGGCTGCGTCATTCTCAGCCCGAGCTACACTCAAGAGTACACGATCAATGAAGCGCTAAGGGGAAAGTAGAAATCCTGCTTCATACAAGTTGCCGAGTAAGCGATCAATGAAACCCTATGGTGAAAATCAAACTCCGACATGGTACAAGTTGCAAGATCACCCAGCTAGCCTATGATGGGCTGTCACTAGATAGGCTTAACTGTCAACTTTCCCATGGCTGCGTCATTCTCAGCCCGAGCTACACTCAAGAGTACACGATCAATGAAGCGCTAAGGGGAAAGTAGAAATCCTGCTTCATACAAGTTGCCGAGTAAGCGATCAATGAAACCCTATGGTGAAAATCAAACTCCGGCATGATACAAGTTGCAAGATCACCCAGCTAGCCTATGATGGGTTGTCACTAGATAGGCTTAACTGTCAACTTTCCCATGGCTGCGACCTTCTCAGCCAGAGCTACACTCAAGAGTACACGATCAATGAAACCCTATGGGGAAAATCAAACTCCGACATGGTACAAGTTGCAAGCTCACCCAGCTAGCCTATGATGGGCTGTCACTAGATAGGCTTAACTGTCAACTTTCCCATGGCTGCGTCATTCTCAGCCCGAGCTACACTCAAGAGTACACGATCAATAAAGCGCTAAGGGGAAAGTAGAAATACTGCTTGATACAAGTTGCCGAGTAAGCGATCAATGAAACCCTATGGTGAAAATCAAACTCCGGCATGATACAAGTTGCAAGATCACCCAGCTAGCCTATGATGGGTTGTCACTAGATAGGCTTAACTGTTAACTTTCCCATGGCTGCGACCTTCTCAGCCAGAGCTACACTCAAGAGTACACGATCAATGAAACCCTATGGGGAAAATCAAACTCCGACATGGTACAAGTTGCAAGCTCACCCAGCTAGCCTATGATGGGCTGTCACTAGATAGGCTTAACTGTCAACTTTCCCATGGCTGCGTCATTCTCAGCCCGAGCTACACTCAAGAGTACACGATCAATGAAGCGCTAAGGGGAAAGTAGAAATCCTGCTTGATACAAGTTGCCGAGTAAGCGATCAATGAAACCCTATGGTGAAAATCAAACTCCGGCATGATACAAGTTGCAAGATCACCCAGCTAGCCTATGATGGGTTGTCACTAGATAGGCTTAACTGTCAACTTTCCCATGGCTGCGACATTCTCAGCCAGAGCTACACTCAAGAGTACACGATCAATGAAACCCTATGGGGAAAATCAAACTCCGACATGGTACAAGTTGCAAGCTCACCCAGCTAGCCTATGATGGGCTGTCACTAGATAGGCTTAACTGTCAACTTTCCTATGGCTGCGTCATTCTCAGCCCGAGCTACACTCAAGAGTACACGATCAATGAAGCGCTAAGGGGAAAGTAGAAATCCTGCTTGATACAAGTTGCCGAGTAAGCGATCAATGAAACCCTATGGTGAAAATCAAACTCCGGCATGATACAAGTTGCAAGATCACCCAGCTAGCCTATGATGGGTTGTCACTAGATAGGCTTAACTGTCAACTTTCCCATGGCTGCGACCTTCTCAGCCAGAGCTACACTCAAGAGTACACGATCAATGAAACCCTATGGGGAAAATCAAACTCCGACATGGTACAAGTTGCAAGCTCACCCAGCTAGCCTATGATGGGCTGTCACTAGATAGGCTTAACTGTCAACTTTCCCATGGCTGCGTCATTCTCAGCCCGAGCTACACTCAAGAGTACACGATCAATGAAGCGCTAAGGGGAAAGTAGAAATCCTGCTTGATACAAGTTGCCGAGTAAGCGATCAATGAAACCCTATGGTGAAAATCAAACTCCGGCATGATACAAGTTGCAAGATCACCCAGCTAGCCTATGATGGGTTGTCACTAGATAGGCTTAACTGTCAACTTTCCCATGGCTGCGACCTTCTCAGCCCGAGCTACACACAAGAGTACACGATCAATGAAACCCTATGGGGAAAATCAAACTCCGACATGGTACAAGTTGCAAGATCACCCAGCTAGCCTATGATGGGCTGTCACTAGATAGGCTTAACTGTCAACTTTCCCATGGCTGCGTCATTCTCAGCCCGAGCTACACTCAAGAGTACACGATCAATGAAGCGCTAAGGGGAAAGTAGAAATCCTGCTTCATACAAGTTGCCGAGTAAGCGATCAATGAAACCCTATGGTGAAAATCAAACTCCGGCATGATACAAGTTGCAAGATCACCCAGCTAGCCTATGATGGGTTGTCACTAGATAGGCTTAACTGTTAACTTTCCCATGGCTGCGACCTTCTCAGCCAGAGCTACACTCAAGAGTACACGATCAATGAAACCCTATGGGGAAAATCAAACTCCGACATGGTACAAGTTGCAAGCTCACCCAGCTAGCCTATGATGGGCTGTCACTAGATAGGCTTAACTGTCAACTTTCCCATGGCTGCGTCATTCTCAGCCCGAGCTACACTCAAGAGTACACGATCAATGAAGCGCTAAGGGGAAAGTAGAAATCCTGCTTGATACAAGTTGCCGAGTAAGCGATCAATGAAACCCTATGGTGAAAATCAAACTCCGGCATGATACAAGTTGCAAGATCACCCAGCTAGCCTATGATGGGTTGTCACTAGATAGGCTTAACTGTCAACTTTCCCATGGCTGCGACCTTCTCAGCCCGAGCTACACACAAGAGTACACGATCAATGAAACCCTATGGGGAAAATCAAACTCCGACATGGTACAAGTTGCAAGATCACCCAGCTAGCCTATGATGGGCTGTCACTAGATAGGCTTAACTGTCAACTTTCCCATGGCTGCGTCATTCTCAGCCCGAGCTACACTCAAGAGTACACGATCAATGAAGCGCTAAGGGGAAAGTAGAAATCCTGCTTCATACAAGTTGGCGAGTAAGCGATCAATGAAACCCTATGGTGAAAATCAAACTCCGGCATGATACAAGTTGCAAGATCACCCAGCTAGCCTATGATGGGTTGTCACTAGATAGGCTTAACTGTCAACTTTCCCATGGCTGCGACCTTCTCAGCCAGAGCTACACTCAAGAGTACACGATCAATGAAACCCTATGGGGAAAATCAAACTCCGACATGGTACAAGTTGCAAGCTCACCCAGCTAGCCTATGATGGGCTGTCACTAGATAGGCTTAACTGTCAACTTTCCCATGGCTGCGTCATTCTCAGCCCGAGCTACACTCAAGAGTACACGATCAATGAAGCGCTAAGGGGAAAGTAGAAATCCTGCTTGATACAAGTTGCCGAGTAAGCGATCAATGAAACCCTATGGTGAAAATCAAACTCCGGCATGATACAAGTTGCAAGATCACCCAGCTAGCCTATGATGGGTTGTCACTAGATAGGCTTAACTGTCAACTTTCCCATGGCTGCGACCTTCTCAGCCAGAGCTACACTCAAGAGTACACGATCAATGAAACCCTATGGGGAAAATCAAACTCCGACATGGTACAAGTTGCAAGCTCACCCAGCTAGCCTATGATGGGCTGTCACTAGATAGGCTTAACTGTCAACTTTCCCATGGCTGCGTCATTCTCAGCCCGAGCTACACTCAAGAGTACACGATCAATGAAGCGCTAAGGGGAAAGTAGAAATCCTGCTTCATACAAGTTGCCGAGTAAGCGATCAATGAAACCCTATGGTGAAAATCAAACTCCGGCATGATACAAGTTGCAAGATCACCCAGCTAGCCTATGATGGGTTGTCACTAGATAGGCTTAACTGTCAACTTTCCCATGGCTGCGACCTTCTCAGCCCGAGCTACACACAAGAGTACACGATCAATGAAACCCTATGGGGAAAATCAAACTCCGACATGGTACAAGTTGCAAGATCACCCAGCTAGCCTATGATGGGCTGTCACTAGATAGGCTTAACTGTCAACTTTCCCATGGCTGCGTCATTCTCAGCCCGAGCTACACTCAAGAGTACACGATCAATGAAGCGCTAAGGGGAAAGTAGAAATCCTGCTTCATACAAGTTGCCGAGTAAGCGATCAATGAAACCCTATGGTGAAAATCAAACTCCGGCATGATACAAGTTGCAAGATCACCCAGCTAGCCTATGATGGGTTGTCACTAGATAGGCTTAACTGTCAACTTTCCTATGGCTGCGACCTTCTCAGCCCGTGCTACACACAAGAGTACACGATCAATGAAACCCTATGGGGAAAATCAAACTCCGACATGGTACAAGTTGCAAGATCACCCAGCTAGCCTATGATGGGCTGTCACTAGATAGGCTTAACTGTCAACTTTCCCATGGCTGCGTCATTCTCAGCCCGAGCTACACTCAAGAGTACACGATCAATGAAGCGCTAAGGGGAAAGTAGAAATCCTGCTTCATACAAGTTGCCGAGTAAGCGATCAATGAAACCCTATGGTGAAAATCAAACTCCGGCATGATACAAGTTGCAAGATCACCCAGCTAGCCTATGATGGGTTGTCACTAGATAGGCTTAACTGTCAACTTTCCCATGGCTGCGACCTTCTCAGCCAGAGCTACACTCAAGAGTACACGATCAATGAAACCCTATGGGGAAAATCAAACTCCGACATGGTACAAGTTGCAAGCTCACCCAGCTAGCCTATGATGGGCTGTCACTAGATAGGCTTAACTGTCAACTTTCCCATGGCTGCGTCATTCTCAGCCCGAGCTACACTCAAGAGTACACGATCAATAAAGCGCTAAGGGGAAAGTAGAAATCCTGCTTGATACAAGTTGCCGAGTAAGCGATCAATGAAACCCTATGGTGAAAATCAAACTCCGGCATGATACAAGTTGCAAGATCACCCAGCTAGCCTATGATGGGTTGTCACTAGATAGGCTTAACTGTTAACTTTCCCATTGCTGCGACCTTCTCAGCCCGAGCTACACACAAGAGTACACGATCAATGAAACCCTATGGGGAAAATCAAACTCCGACATGGTACAAGTTGCAAGATCACCCAGCTAGCCTATGATGGGCTGTCACTAGATAGGCTTAACTGTCAACTTTCCCATGGCTGCGTCATTCTCAGCCCGAGCTACACTCAAGAGTACACGATCAATGAAGCGCTAAGGGGAAAGTAGAAATCCTGCTTGATACAAGTTGCCGAGTAAGCGATCAATGAAACCCTATGGTGAAAATCAAACTCCGGCATGATACAAGTTGCAAGATCACCCAGCTAGCCTATGATGGGTTGTCACTAGATAGGCTTAACTGTCAACCTTCCCATGGCTGCGACCTTCTCAGCCCGAGCTACACACAAGAGTACACGATCAATGAAACCCTATGGGGAAAATCAAACTCCGACATGGTACAAGTTGCAAGATCACCCAGCTAGCCTATGATGGGCTGTCACTAGATAGGCTTAACTGTCAACTTTCCCATGGCTGCGTCATTCTCAGCCCGAGCTACACTCAAGAGTACACGATCAATGAAGCGCTAAGGGGAAAGTAGAAATCCTGCTTGATACAAGTTGCCGAGTAAGCGATCAATGAAACCCTATGGTGAAAATCAAACTCCGGCATGATACAAGTTGCAAGATCACCCAGCTAGCCTATGATGGGTTGTCACTAGATAGGCTTAACTGTCAACTTTCCCATGGCTGCGACCTTCTCAGCCCGAGCTACACTCAAGAGTACACGATCAATGAAACCCTATGGGGAAAATCAAACTCCGACATGGTACAAGTTGCAAGATCACCCAGCTAGCCTATGATGGGCTGTCACTAGATAAGCTTAACTGTCAACTTTCCCATGGCTGCGTCATTCTCAGCCCGAGCTACACTCAAGAGTACACGATCAATGAAGCGCTAAGGGGAAAGTAGAAATCCTGCTTGATACAAGTTGCCGAGTAAGCGATCAATGAAACCCTATGGTGAAAATCAAACTCCGGCATGATACAAGTTGCAAGATCACCCAGCTAGCCTATGATGGGTTGTCACTAGATAGGCTTAACTGTCAACTTTCCCATGGCTGCGACCTTCTCAGCCAGAGCTACACTCAATAGTACACGATCAATGAAACCCTATGGGGAAAATCAAACTCCGACATGGTACAAGTTGCAAGATCACCCAGCTAGCCTATGATGGGCTGTCACTAGATAGGCTTAACTGTCAACTTTCCCATGGCTGCGTCATTCTCAGCCCGAGCTACACACAAGAGTACACGATCAATGAAACCCTATGGGGAAAATCAAACTCCGACATGGTACAAGTTGCAAGATCACCCAGCTAGCCTATGATGGGCTGTCACTAGATAGGCTTAACTGTCAACTTTCCCATGGCTGCGTCATTCTCAGCCCGAGCTACACTCAAGAGTACACGGTCAATGAAGCGCTAAGGGGAAAGTAGAAATCCTGCTTCATACAAGTTGCCGAGTAAGCGATCAATGAAACCCTATGGTGAAAATCAAACTCCGGCATAATACAAGTTGCAAGATCACCCAGCTAGCCTATGATGGGTTGTCACTAGATAGGCTTAACTGTCAACTTTCCCATGGCTGCGACCTTCTCAGCCAGAGCTACACTCAAGAGTACACGATCATTGAAACCCTATGGGGAAAATCAAACTCCGACATGGTACAAGTTGCAAGATCACCCAGCTAGCCTATGATGGGCTGTCACTAGATAGGCTTAACTGTCAACTTTCCCATGGCTGCGTCATTCTCAGCCCGAGCTACACTCAAGAGTACACGATCAATGAAGCGCTAAGGGGAAAGTAGAAATCCTGCTTCATACAAGTTGCCGAGTAAGCGATCAATGAAACCCTATGGTGAAAATCAAACTCCGGCATGATACAAGTTGCAAGATCACCCAGCTAGCCTATGATGGGTTGTCACTAGATAGGCTTAACTGTCAACTTTCCCATGGCTGCGACCTTCTCAGCCAGAGCTACACTCAAGAGTACACGATCATTGAAACCCTATGGGGAAAATCAAACTACGAAATGGTACAAGTTGCAAGATCACCCAGCTAGCCTATGATGGGCTGTCACTAGATAGGCTTAACTGTCAACTTTCCCATGGCTGCGTCATTCTCAGACCGATCTACACTCAAGAGTACACGATCAATGAAGCGCTAAGGGGAAAGTAGAAATCCTGCTTGATACAAGTTGCCGAGTAAGCGATCAATGAAACCCTATGGTGAAAATCAAACTCCGGCATGATACAAGTTGCAAGATCACCCAGCTAGCCTATGATGGGTTGTCACTAGATAGGCTTAACTGTCAACTTTCCCATGGCTGCGACCTTCTCAGCCCGTGCTACACACAAGAGTACACGATCAATGAAACCCTATGGGGAAAATCAAACTCCGACATGGTACAAGTTGCAAGATCACCCAGCTAGCCTATGATGGGCTGTCACTAGATAGGCTTAACTGTCAACTTTCCCATGGCTGCGTCATTCTCAGCCCGAGCTACACTCAAGAGTACACGATCAATGAAGCGCTAAGGGGAAAGTAGAAATCCTGCTTCATACAAGTTGCCGAGTAAGCGATCAATGAAACCCTATGGTGAAAATCAAACTCCGGCATGATACAAGTTGCAAGATCACCCAGCTAGCCTATGATGGGTTGTCACTAGATAGGCTTAACTGTTAACTTTCCCATGGCTGCGACCTTCTCAGCCAGAGCTACACTCAAGAGTACACGATCAATGAAACCCTATGGGGAAAATCAAACTCCGACATGGTACAAGTTGCAAGCTCACCCAGCTAGCCTATGATGGGCTGTCACTAGATAGGCTTAACTGTCAACTTTCCCATGGCTGCGTCATTCTCAGCCCGAGCTACACTCAAGAGTACACGATCAATGAAGCGCTAAGGGGAAAGTAGAAATCCTGCTTGATACAAGTTGCCGAGTAAGCGATCAATGAAACCCTATGGTGAAAATCAAACTCCGGCATGATACAAGTTGCAAGATCACCCAGCTAGCCTATGATGGGTTGTCACTAGATAGGCTTAACTGTCAACTTTCCCATGGCTGCGACCTTCTCAGCCCGAGCTACACACAAGAGTACACGATCAATGAAACCCTATGGGGAAAATCAAACTCCGACATGGTACAAGTTGCAAGATCACCCAGCTAGCCTATGATGGGCTGTCACTAGATAGGCTTAACTGTCAACTTTCCCATGGCTGCGTCATTCTCAGCCCGAGCTACACTCAAGAGTACACGATCAATGAAGCGCTAAGGGGAAAGTAGAAATCCTGCTTCATACAAGTTGCCGAGTAAGCGATCAATGAAACCCTATGGTGAAAATCAAACTCCGGCATGATACAAGTTGCAAGATCACCCAGCTAGCCTATGATGGGTTGTCACTAGATAGGCTTAACTGTCAACTTTCCCATGGCTGCGACCTTCTCAGCCAGAGCTACACTCAAGAGTACACGATCAATGAAACCCTATGGGGAAAATCAAACTCCGACATGGTACAAGTTGCAAGCTCACCCAGCTAGCCTATGATGGGCTGTCACTAGATAGGCTTAACTGTCAACTTTCCCATGGCTGCGTCATTCTCAGCCCGAGCTACACTCAAGAGTACACGATCAATGAAGCGCTAAGGGGAAAGTAGAAATCCTGCTTGATACAAGTTGCCGAGTAAGCGATCAATGAAACCCTATGGTGAAAATCAAACTCCGGCATGATACAAGTTGCAAGATCACCCAGCTAGCCTATGATGGGTTGTCACTAGATAGGCTTAACTGTCAACTTTCCCATGGCTGCGACCTTCTCAGCCAGAGCTACACTCAAGAGTACACGATCAATGAAACCCTATGGGGAAAATCAAACTCCGACATGGTACAAGTTGCAAGCTCACCCAGCTAGCCTATGATGGGCTGTCACTAGATAGGCTTAACTGTCAACTTTCCCATGGCTGCGTCATTCTCAGCCCGAGCTACACTCAAGAGTACACGATCAATGAAGCGCTAAGGGGAAAGTAGAAATCCTGCTTGATACAAGTTGCCGAGTAAGCGATCAATGAAACCCTATGGTGAAAATCAAACTCCGGCATGATACAAGTTGCAAGATCACCCAGCTAGCCTATGATGGGTTGTCACTAGATAGGCTTAACTGTCAACTTTCCCATGGCTGCGACCTTCTCAGCCCGAGCTACACACAAGAGTACACGATCAATGAAACCCTATGGGGAAAATCAAACTCCGACATGGTACAAGTTGCAAGATCACCCAGCTAGCCTATGATGGGCTGTCACTAGATAGGCTTAACTGTCAACTTTCCCATGGCTGCGTCATTCTCAGCCCGAGCTACACTCAAGAGTACACGATCAATGAAGCGCTAAGGGGAAAGTAGAAATCCTGCTTCATACAAGTTGCCGAGTAAGCGATCAATGAAACCCTATGGTGAAAATCAAACTCCGGCATGATACAAGTTGCAAGATCACCCAGCTAGCCTATGATGGGTTGTCACTAGATAGGCTTAACTGTCAACTTTCCCATGGCTGCGACCTTCTCAGCCAGAGCTACACTCAAGAGTACACGATCAATGAAACCCTATGGGGAAAATCAAACTCCGACATGGTACAAGTTGCAAGCTCACCCAGCTAGCCTATGATGGGCTGTCACTAGATGGGCTTAACTGTCAACTTTCCCATGGCTGCGTCATTCTCAGCCCGAGCTACACTCAAGAGTACACGATCAATGAAGCGCTAAGGGGAAAGTAGAAATCCTGCTTGATACAAGTTGCCGAGTAAGCGATCAATGAAACCCTATGGTGAAAATCAAACTCCGGCATGATACAAGTTGCAAGATCACCCAGCTAGCCTATGATGGGTTGTCACTAGATAGGCTTAACTGTCAACTTTCCCATGGCTGCGACCTTCTCAGCCCGAGCTACACACAAGAGTACAAGATCAATGAAACCCTATGGGGAAAATCAAACTCCGACATGGTACAAGTTGCAAGATCACCCAGCTAGCCTATGATGGGCTGTCACTAGATAGGCTTAACTGTCAACTTTCCCATGGCTGCGTCATTCTCAGCCCGAGCTACACTCAAGAGTACACGATCAATGAAGCGCTAAGGGGAAAGTAGAAATCCTGCTTCATACAAGTTGCCGAGTAAGCGATCAATGAAACCCTATGGTGAAAATCAAACTCCGGCATGATACAAGTTGCAAGATCACCCAGCTAGCCTATGATGGGTTGTCACTAGATAGGCTTAACTGTCAACTTTCCCATGGCTGCGACCTTCTCAGCCCGAGCTACACACAAGAGTACACGATCAATGAAACCCTATGGGGAAAATCAAACTCCGACATGGTACAAGTTGCAAGATCACCCAGCTAGCCTATGATGGGCTGTCACTAGATAGGCTTAACTGTCAACTTTCCCATGGCTGCGTCATTCTCAGCCCGAGCTACACTCAAGAGTACACGATCAATGAAGCGCTAAGGGGAAAGTAGAAATCCTGCTTCATACAAGTTGCCGAGTAAGCGATCAATGAAACCCTATGGTGAAAATCAAACTCCGGCATGATACAAGTTGCAAGATCACCCAGCTAGCCTATGATGGGTTGTCACTAGATAGGCTTAACTGTTAACTTTCCCATGGCTGCGACCTTCTCAGCCAGAGCTACACTCAAGAGTACACGATCAATGAAACCCTATGGGAAAATCAAACTCCGACATGGTACAAGTTGCAAGCTCACCCAGCTAGCCTATGATGGGCTGTCACTAGATAGGCTTAACTGTCAACTTTCCCATGGCTGCGTCATTCTCAGCCCGAGCTACACTCAAGAGTACACGATCAATGAAGCGCTAAGGGGAAAGTAGAAATCCTGCTTGATACAAGTTGCCGAGTAAGCGATCAATGAAACCCTATGGTGAAAATCAAACTCCGGCATGATACAAGTTGCAAGATCACCCAGCTAGCCTATGATGGGTTGTCACTAGATAGGCTTAACTGTCAACTTTCCCATGGCTGCGACCTTCTCAGCCCGAGCTACACACAAGAGTACAAGATCAATGAAACCCTATGGGGAAAATCAAACTCCGACATGGTACAAGTTGCAAGATCACCCAGCTAGCCTATGATGGGTTGTCACTAGATAGGCTTAACTGTTAACTTTCCCATGGCTGCGACCTTCTCAGCCAGAGCTACACTCAAGAGTACACGATCAATGAAACCCTATGGGGAAAATCAAACTCCGACATGGTACAAGTTGCAAGCTCACCCAGCTAGCCTATGATGGGTTGTCACTAGATAGGCTTAACTGTCAACTTTCCCATGGCTGCGTCATTCTCAGCCCGAGCTACACTCAAGAGTACACGATCAATAAAGCGCTAAGGGGAAAGTAGAAATCCTGCTTCATACAAGTTGCCGAGTAAGCGATCAATGAAACCCTATGGTGAAAATCAAACTCCGACATGGTACAAGTTGCAAGATCACCCAGCTAGCCTATGATGGGCTGTCACTAGATAGGCTTAACTGTCAACTTTCCCATGGCTGCGTCATTCTCAGCCCGAGCTACACTCAAGAGTACACGATCAATGAAGCGCTAAGGGGAAAGTAGAAATCCTGCTTCATACAAGTTGCCGAGTAAGCGATCAATGAAACCCTATGGTGAAAATCAAACTCCGGCATGATACAAGTTGCAAGATCACCCAGCTAGCCCTATGATGGGTTGTCACTAGATAGGCTTAACTGTCAACTTTCCCATGGCTGCGACCTTCTCAGCCAGAGCTACACTCAAGAGTACACGATCAATGAAACCCTATGGGGAAAATCAAACTCCGACATGGTACAAGTTGCAAGCTCACCCAGCTAGCCTATGATGGGCTGTCACTAGATAGGCTTAACTGTCAACTTTCCCATGGCTGCGTCATTCTCAGCCCGAGCTACACTCAAGAGTACACGATCAATAAAGCGCTAAGGGGAAAGTAGAAATACTGCTTGATACAAGTTGCCGAGTAAGCGATCAATGAAACCCTATGGTGAAAATCAAACTCCGGCATGATACAAGTTGCAAGATCACCCAGCTAGCCTATGATGGGTTGTCACTAGATAGGCTTAACTGTTAACTTTCCCATGGCTGCGACCTTCTCAGCCAGAGCTACACTCAAGAGTACACGATCAATGAAACCCTATGGGGAAAATCAAACTCCGACATGGTACAAGTTGCAAGCTCACCCAGCTAGCCTATGATGGGCTGTCACTAGATAGGCTTAACTGTCAACTTTCCCATGGCTGCGTCATTCTCAGCCCGAGCTACACTCAAGAGTACACGATCAATGAAGCGCTAAGGGGAAAGTAGAAATCCTGCTTGATACAAGTTGCCGAGTAAGCGATCAATGAAACCCTATGGTGAAAATCAAACTCCGGCATGATACAAGTTGCAAGATCACCCAGCTAGCCTATGATGGGTTGTCACTAGATAGGCTTAACTGTCAACTTTCCCATGGCTGCGACCTTCTCAGCCCGAGCTACACACAAGAGTACACGATCAATGAAACCCTATGGGGAAAATCAAACTCCGACATGGTACAAGTTGCAAGATCACCCAGCTAGCCTATGATGGGCTGTCACTAGATAGGCTTAACTGTCAACTTTCCCATGGCTGCGTCATTATCAGCCCGAGCTACACTCAAGAGTACACGATCAATGAAGCGCTAAGGGGAAAGTAGAAATCCTGCTTCATACAAGTTGCCGAGTAAGCGATCAATGAAACCCTATGGTGAAAATCAAACTCCGGCATGATACAAGTTGCAAGATCACCCAGCTAGCCTATGATGGGTTGTCACTAGATAGGCTTAACTGTCAACTTTCCTATGGCTGCGACCTTCTCAGCCAGAGCTACACTCAAGAGTACACGATCAATGAAACCCTATGGGGAAAATCAAACTCCGACATGGTACAAGTTGCAAGCTCACCCAGCTAGCCTATGATGGGCTGTCACTAGATAGGCTTAACTGTCAACTTTCCCATGGCTGCGTCATTCTCAGCCCGAGCTACACTCAAGAGTACACGATCAATGAAGCGCTAAGGGGAAAGTAGAAATCCTGCTTGATACAAGTTGCCGAGTAAGCGATCAATGAAACCCTATGGTGAAAATCAAACTCCGGCATGATACAAGTTGCAAGATCACCCAGCTAGCCTATGATGGGTTGTCACTAGATAGGCTTAACTGTCAACTTTCCCATGGCTGCGACCTTCTCAGCCAGAGCTACACTCAAGAGTACACGATCAATGAAACCCTATGGGGAAAATCAAACTCCGACATGGTACAAGTTGCAAGCTCACCCAGCTAGCCTATGATGGGCTGTCACTAGATAGGCTTAACTGTCAACTTTCCCATGGCTGCGTCATTCTCAGCCCGAGCTACACTCAAGAGTACACGATCAATGAAGCGCTAAGGGGAAAGTAGAAATCCTGCTTGATACAAGTTGCCGAGTAAGCGATCAATGAAACCCTATGGTGAAAATCAAACTCCGGCATGATACAAGTTGCAAGATCACCCAGCTAGCCTATGATGGGTTGTCACTAGATAGGCTTAACTGTCAACTTTCCCATGGCTGCGACCTTCTCAGCCCGAGCTACACACAAGAGTACACGATCAATGAAACCCTATGGGGAAAATCAAACTCCGACATGGTACAAGTTGCAAGATCACCCAGCTAGCCTATGATGGGCTGTCACTAGATAGGCTTAACTGTCAACTTTCCCATGGCTGCGTCATTCTCAGCCGAGCTACACTCAAGAGTACACGATCAATGAAGCGCTAAGGGAAAGTAGAAATCCTGCTTCATACAAGTTGCCGAGTAAGCGATCAATGAAACCCTATGGTGAAAATCAAACTCCGGCATGATACAAGTTGCAAGATCACCCAGCTAGCCTATGATGGGTTGTCACTAGATAGGCTTAACTGTTAACTTTCCCATGGCTGCGACCTTCTCAGCCAGAGCTACACTCAAGAGTACACGATCAATGAAACCCTATGGGGAAAATCAAACTCCGACATGGTACAAGTTGCAAGCTCACCCAGCTAGCCTATGATGGGCTGTCACTAGATAGGCTTAACTGTCAACTTTCCCATGGCTGCGTCATTCTCAGCCCGAGCTACACTCAAGAGTACACGATCAATGAAGCGCTAAGGGGAAAGTAGAAATCCTGCTTCATACAAGTTGCCGAGTAAGCGATCAATGAAACCCTATGGTGAAAATCAAACTCCGGCATGATACAAGTTGCAAGATCACCCAGCTAGCCTATGATGGGTTGTCACTAGATAGGCTTAACTGTTAACTTTCCCATGGCTGCGACCTTCTCAGCCAGAGCTACACTCAAGAGTACACGATCAATGAAACCCTATGGGGAAAATCAAACTCCGACATGGTACAAGTTGCAAGCTCACCCAGCTAGCCTATGATGGGCTGTCACTAGATAGGCTTAACTGTCAACTTTCCCATGGCTGCGTCATTCTCAGCCCGAGCTACACTCAAGAGTACACGATCAATGAAGCGCTAAGGGGAAAGTAGAAATCCTGCTTGATACAAGTTGCCGAGTAAGCGATCAATGAAACCCTATGGTGAAAATCAAACTCCGGCATGATACAAGTTGCAAGATCACCCAGCTAGCCTATGATGGGTTGTCACTAGATAGGCTTAACTGTTAACTTTCCCATGGCTGCGACCTTCTCAGCCAGAGCTACACTCAAGAGTACACGATCAATGAAACCCTATGGGGAAAATCAAACTCCGACATGGTACAAGTTGCAAGCTCACCCAGCTAGCCTATGATGGGCTGTCACTAGATAGGCTTAACTGTCAACTTTCCCATGGCTGCGTCATTCTCAGCCCGAGCTACACTCAAGAGTACACGATCAATGAAGCGCTAAGGGGAAAGTAGAAATCCTGCTTGATACAAGTTGCCGAGTAAGCGATCAATGAAACCCTATGGTGAAAATCAAACTCCGGCATGATACAAGTTGCAAGATCACCCAGCTAGCCTACGATGGGTTGTCACTAGATAGGCTTAACTGTCAACTTTCCCATGGCTGCGACCTTCTCAGCCCGAGCTACACACAAGAGTACACGATCAATGAAACCCTATGGGGAAAATCAAACTCCGACATGGTACAAGTTGCAAGATCACCCAGCTAGCCTATGATGGGCTGTCACTAGATAGGCTTAACTGTCAACTTTCCCATGGCTGCGTCATTCTCAGCCCGAGCTACACTCAAGAGTACACGATCAATGAAGCGCTAAGGGGAAAGTAGAAATCCTGCTTGATACAAGTTGCCGAGTAAGCGATCAATGAAACCCTATGGTGAAAATCAAACTCCGGCATGATACAAGTTGCAAGATCACCCAGCTAGCCTATGATGGGTTGTCACTAGATAGGCTTAACTGTCAACTTTCCCATGGCTGCGACCTTCTCAGCCAGAGCTACACTCAAGAGTACACGATCAATGAAACCCTATGGGGAAAATCAAACTCCGACATGGTACAAGTTGCAAGCTCACCCAGCTAGCCTATGATGGGCTGTCACTAGATAGGCTTAACTGTCAACTTTCCCATGGCTGCGTCATTCTCAGCCCGAGCTACACTCAAGAGTACACGATCAATGAAGCGCTAAGGGGAAAGTAGAAATCCTGCTTGATACAAGTTGCCGAGTAAGCGATCAATGAAACCCTATGGTGAAAATCAAACTCCGGCATGATACAAGTTGCAAGATCACCCAGCTAGCCTATGATGGGTTGTCACTAGATAGGCTTAACTGTCAACTTTCCCATGGCTGCGACCTTCTCAGCCCGAGCTACACACAAGAGTACACAATCAATGAAACCCTATGGGGAAAATCAAACTCCGACATGGTACAAGTTGCAAGATCACCCAGCTAGCCTATGATGGGCTGTCACTAGATAGGCTTAACTGTCAACTTTCCCATGGCTGCGTCATTCTCAGCCCGAGCTACACTCAAGAGTACACGATCAATGAAGCGCTAAGGGGAAAGTAGAAATCCTGCTTCATACAAGTTGCCGAGTAAGCGATCAATGAAACCCTATGGTGAAAATCAAACTCCGGCATGATACAAGTTGCAAGATCACCCAGCTAGCCTATGATGGGTTGTCACTAGATAGGCTTAACTGTTAACTTTCCCATGGCTGCGACCTTCTCAGCCAGAGCTACACTCAAGAGTACACGATCAATGAAACCCTATGGGGAAAATCAAACTCCGACATGGTACAAGTTGCAAGCTCACCCAGCTAGCCTATGATGGGCTGTCACTAGATAGGCTTAACTGTCAACTTTCCCATGGCTGCGTCATTCTCAGCCCGAGCTACACTCAAGAGTACACGATCAATGAAGCGCTAAGGGGAAAGTAGAAATCCTGCTTGATACAAGTTGCCGAGTAAGCGATCAATGAAACCCTATGGTGAAAATCAAACTCCGGCATGATACAAGTTGCAAGATCACCCAGCTAGCCTATGATGGGTTGTCACTAGATAGGCTTAACTGTCAACTTTCCCATGGCTGCGACCTTCTCAGCCAGAGCTACACACAAGAGTACACGATCAATGAAACCCTATGGGGAAAATCAAACTCCGACATGGTACAAGTTGCAAGCTCACCCAGCTAGCCTATGATGGGCTGTCACTAGATGGGCTTAACTGTCAACTTTCCCATGGCTGCGTCATTCTCAGCCCGAGCTACACTCAAGAGTACACGATCAATGAAGCGCTAAGGGGAAAGTAGAAATCCTGCTTCATACAAGTTGCCGAGTAAGCGATCAATGAAACACTATGGTGAAAATCAAACTCCGGCATGATACAAGTTGCAAGATCACCCAGCTAGCCTATGATGGGTTGTCACTAGATAGGCTTAACTGTCAACTTTCCCATGGCTGCGACCTTCTCAGCCCGAGCTACACTCAAGAGTACACGATCAATGAAACCCTATGGGGAAAATCAAACTCCGACATGGTACAAGTTGCAAGATCACCCAGCTAGCCTATGATGGGCTGTCACTAGATAGGCTTAACTGTCAACTTTCCCATGGCTGCGACCTTCTCAGCCAGAGCTACACTCAAGAGTACACGATCAATGAAACCCTATGGGGAAAATCAAACTCCGACATGGTACAAGTTGCAAGCTCACCCAGCTAGCCTATGATGGGCTGTCACTAGATAGGCTTAACTGTCAACTTTCCCATGGCTGCGTCATTCTCAGCCCGAGCTACACTCAAGAGTACACGATCAATGAAGCGCTAAGGGGAAAGTAGAAATCCTGCTTGATACAAGTTGCCGAGTAAGCGATCAATGAAACCCTATGGTGAAAATCAAACTCCGGCATGATACAAGTTGCAAGATCACCCAGCTAGCCTATGATGGGTTGTCACTAGATAGGCTTAACTGTCAACTTTCCCATGGCTGCGACCCTCTCAGCCCGAGCTACACACAAGAGTACTCGTGTAATGAAACCCTATGGGGAAAATCAAACTCCGACATGGTACAAGTTGCAAGATCACCCAGCTAGCCTATGATGGGCTGTCACTAGATAGGCTTAACTGTCAACTTTCCCATGGCTGCGTCATTCTCAGCCCGAGCTACACTCAAGAGTACACGATCAATGAAGCGCTAAGGGGAAAGTAGAAATCCTGCTTCATACAAGTTGCCGAGTAAGCGATCAATGAAACCCTATGGTGAAAATCAAACTCCGGCATGATACAAGTTGCAAGATCACCCAGCTAGCCTATGATGGGTTGTCACTAGATAGGCTTAACTGTCAACTTTTCCATGGCTGCGACCTTCTCAGCCAGAGCTACACTCAAGAGTACACGATCAATGAAACCCTATGGGGAAAATCAAACTCCGACATGGTACAAGTTGCAAGCTCACCCAGCTAGCCTATGATGGGCTGTCACTAGATAGGCTTAACTGTCAACTTTCCCATGGCTGCGTCATTCTCAGCCCGAGCTACACTCAAGAGTACACGATCAATGAAGCGCTAAGGGGAAAGTAGAAATCCTGCTTGATACAAGTTGCCGAGTAAGCGATCAATGAAACCCTATGGTGAAAATCAAACTCCGGCATGATACAAGTTGCAAGATCACCCAGCTAGCCTATGATGGGTTGTCACTAGATAGGCTTAACTGTCAACTTTCCCATGGCTGCGACCTTCTCAGCCAGAGCTACACTCAAGAGTACACGATCAATGAAACCCTATGGGGAAAATCAAACTCCGACATGGTACAAGTTGCAAGCTCACCCAGCTAGCCTATGATGGGCTGTCACTAGATAGGCTTAACTGTCAACTTTCCCATGGCTGCGTCATTCTCAGCCCGAGCTACACTCAAGAGTACACGATCAATGAAGCGCTAAGGGGAAAGTAGAAATCCTGCTTGATACAAGTTGCCGAGTAAGCGATCAATGAAACCCTATGGTGAAAATCAAACTCCGGCATGATACAAGTTGCAAGATCACCCAGCTAGCCTATGATGGGTTGTCACTAGATAGGCTTAACTGTCAACTTTCCCATGGCTGCGACCTTCTCAGCCCGAGCTACACACAAGAGTACACGATCAATGAAACCCTATGGGGAAAATCAAACTCCGACATGGTACAAGTTGCAAGATCACCCAGCTAGCCTATGATGGGCTATCACTAGATAGGCTTAACTGTCAACTTTCCCATGGCTGCGTCATTCTCAGCCCGAGCTACACTCAAGAGTACACGATCAATGAAGCGCTAAGGGGAAAGTAGAAATCCTGCTTGATACAAGTTGCCGAGTAAGCGATCAATGAAACCCTATGGTGAAAATCAAACTCCGGCATGATACAAGTTGCAAGATCACCCAGCTAGCCTATGATGGGTTGTCACTAGATAGGCTTAACTGTCAACTTTCCCATGGCTGCGACCTTCTCAGCCCGAGCTACACACAAGAGTACACGATCAATGAAACCCTATGGGGAAAATCAAACTCCGACATGGTACAAGTTGCAAGATCACCCAGCTAGCCTATGATGGGCTGTCACTAGATAGGCTTAACTGTCAACTTTCCCATGGCTGCGTCATTCTCAGCCCGAGCTACACTCAAGAGTACACGATCAATGAAGCGCTAAGGGGAAAGTAGAAATCCTGCTTGATACAAGTTGCCGAGTAAGCGATCAATGAAACCCTATGGTGAAAATCAAACTCCGGCATGATACAAGTTGCAAGATCACCCAGCTAGCCTATGATGGGTTGTCACTAGATAGGCTTAACTGTCAACTTTCCCATGGCTGCGACCTTCTCAGCCCGAGCTACACTCAAGAGTACACGATCAATGAAACCCTATGGGGAAAATCAAACTCCGACATGGTACAAGTTGCAAGATCACCCAGCTAGCCTATGATGGGCTGTCACTAGATAAGCTTAACTGTCAACTTTCCCATGGCTGCGTCATTCTCAGCCCGAGCTACACTCAAGAGTACACGATCAATGAAGCGCTAAGGGGAAAGTAGAAATCCTGCTTGATACAAGTTGCCGAGTAAGCGATCAATGAAACCCTATGGTGAAAATCAAACTCCGGCATGATACAAGTTGCAAGATCACCCAGCTAGCCTATGATGGGTTGTCACTAGATAGGCTTAACTGTCAACTTTCCCATGGCTGCGACCTTCTCAGCCAGAGCTACACTCAATAGTACACGATCAATGAAACCCTATGGGGAAAATCAAACTCCGACATGGCACAAGTTGCAAGATCACCCAGCTAGCCTATGATGGGCTGTCACTAGATAGGCTTAACTGTCAACTTTCCCATGGCTGCGTCATTCTCAGCCCGATCTACACTCAAGAGTACACGATCAATGAAGCGCTAAGGGGAAAGTAGAAATCCTGCTTGATACAAGTTGCCGAGTAAGCGATCAATGAAACCCTATGGTGAAAATCAAACTCCGGCATGATACAAGTTGCAAGATCACCCAGCTAGCCTATGATGGGTTGTCACTAGATAGGCTTAACTGTCAACTTTCCCATGGCTGCGACCTTCTCAGCCCGAGCTACACACAAGAGTACACGATCAATGAAACCCTATGGGGAAAATCAAACTCCGACATGGTACAAGTTGCAAGATCACCCAGCTAGCCTATGATGGGCTGTCACTAGATAGGCTTAACTGTCAACTTTCCCATGGCTGCGTCATTCTCAGCCCGAGCTACACTCAAGAGTACACGGTCAATGAAGCGCTAAGGGGAAAGTAGAAATCCTGCTTCATACAAGTTGCCGAGTAAGCGATCAATGAAACCCTATGGTGAAAATCAAACTCCGGCATAATACAAGTTGCAAGATCACCCAGCTAGCCTATGATGGGTTGTCACTAGATAGGCTTAACTGTCAACTTTCCCATGGCTGCGACCTTCTCAGCCAGAGCTACACTCAAGAGTACACGATCATTGAAACCCTATGGGGAAAATCAAACTCCGACATGGTACAAGTTGCAAGATCACCCAGCTAGCCTGTGATGGGCTGTCACTAGATAGGCTTAACTGTCAACTTTCCCATGGCTGCGTCATTCTCAGCCCGAGCTACACTCAAGAGTACACGATCAATGAAGCGCTAAGGGGAAAGTAGAAATCCTGCTTCATACAAGTTGCCGAGTAAGCGATCAATGAAACCCTATGGTGAAAATCAAACTCCGGCATGATACAAGTTGCAAGATCACCCAGCTAGCCTATGATGGGTTGTCACTTGATAGGCTTAACTGTCAACTTTCCCATGGCTGCGACCTTCTCAGCCAGAGCTACACTCAAGAGTACACGATCATTGAAACCCTATGGGGAAAATCAAACTACGAAATGGTACAAGTTGCAAGATCACCCAGCTAGCCTATGATGGGCTGTCACTAGATAGGCTTAACTGTCAACTTTCCCATGGCTGCGTCATTCTCAGACCGATCTACACTCAAGAGTACACGATCAATGAAGCGCTAAGGGGAAAGTAGAAATCCTGCTTGATACAAGTTGCCGAGTAAGCGATCAATGAAACCCTATAGTGAAAATCAAACTCCGGCATGATACAAGTTGCAAGATCACCCAGCTAGCCTATGATGGGTTGTCACTAGATAGGCTTAACTGTCAACTTTCCCATGGCTGCGACCTTCTCAGCCAGAGCTACACTCAAGAGTACACGATCAATGAAACCCTATGGGGAAAATCAAACTCCGACATGGTACAAGTTGCAAGCTCACCCAGCTAGCCTATGATGGGCTGTCACTAGATAGGCTTAACTGTCAACTTTCCCATGGCTGCGTCATTCTCAGCCCGAGCTACACTCAAGAGTACACGATCAATGAAGCGCTAAGGGGAAAGTAGAAATCCTGCTTGATACAAGTTGCCGAGTAATCGATCAATGAAACCCTATGGTGAAAATCAAACTCCGGCATGATACAAGTTGCAAGATCACCCAGCTAGCCTATGATGGGTTGTCACTAGATAGGCTTAACTGTCAACTTTCCCATGGCTGCGACCTTCTCAGCCCGAGCTACACACAAGAGTACACGATCAATGAAACCCTATGGGGAAAATCAAACTCCGACATGGTACAAGTTGCAAGATCACCCAGCTAGCCTATGATGGGCTGTCACTAGATAGGCTTAACTGTCAACTTTCCCATGGCTGCGTCATTCTCAGCCCGAGCTACACTCAAGAGTACACGATCAATGAAGCGCTAAGGGGAAAGTAGAAATCCTGCTTCATACAAGTTGCCGAGTAAGCGATCAATGAAACCCTATGGTGAAAATCAAACTCCGGCATGATACAAGTTGCAAGATCACCCAGCTAGCCTATGATGGGTTGTCACTAGATAGGCTTAACTGTCAACTTTCCCATGGCTGCGACCTTCTCAGCCAGAGCTACACACAAGAGTACACGATCAATGAAACCCTATGGGGAAAATCAAACTCCGACATGGTACAAGTTGCAAGCTCACCCAGCTAGCCTATGATGGGCTGTCACTAGATGGGCTTAACTGTCAACTTTCCCATGGCTGCGTCATTCTCAGCCCGAGCTACACTCAAGAGTACACGATCAATGAAGCGCTAAGGGGAAAGTAGAAATCCTGCTTCATACAAGTTGCCGAGTAAGCGATCAATGAAACCCTATGGTGAAAATCAAACTCCGGCATGATACAAGTTGCAAGATCACCCAGCTAGCCTATGATGGGTTGTCACTAGATAGGCTTAACTGTCAACTTTCCCATGGCTGCGACCTTCTCAGCCCGAGCTACACTCAAGAGTACACGATCAATGAAACCCTATGGGGAAAATCAAACTCCGACATGGTACAAGTTGCAAGCTCACCCAGCTAGCCTATGATGGGCTGTCACTAGATAGGCTTAACTGTCAACTTTCCCATGGCTGCGTCATTCTCAGCCCGAGCTACACTCAAGAGTACACGATCAATGAAGCGCTAAGGGGAAAGTAGAAATCCTGCTTGATACAAGTTGCCGAGTAAGCGATCAATGAAACCCTATGGTGAAAATCAAACTCCGGCATGATACAAGTTGCAAGATCACCCAGCTAGCCTATGATGGGTTGTCACTAGATAGGCTTAACTGTCAACTTTCCCATGGCTGCGACCTTCTCAGCCCGAGCTACACTCAAGAGTACACGATCAATGAAACCCTATGGGGAAAATCAAACTCCGACATGGTACAAGTTGCAAGATCACCCAGCTAGCCTATGATGGGCTGTCACTAGATAGGCTTAACTGTCAACTTTCCCATGGCTGCGTCATTCTCAGCCCGAGCTACACTCAAGAGTACACGATCAATGAAGCGCTAAGGGGAAAGTAGAAATCCTGCTTCATACAAGTTGCCGAGTAAGCGATCAATGAAACCCTATGGTGAAAATCAAACTCCGGCATGATACAAGTTGCAAGATCACCCAGCTAGCCTATGATGGGTTGTCACTAGATAGGCTTAACTGTTAACTTTCCCATGGCTGCGACCTTCTCAGCCAGAGCTACACTCAAGAGTACACGATCAATGAAACCCTATGGGGAAAATCAAACTCCGACATGGTACAAGTTGCAAGCTCACCCAGCTAGCCTATGATGGGCTGTCACTAGATAGGCTTAACTGTCAACTTTCCCATGGCTGCGTCATTCTCAGCCCGAGCTACACTCAAGAGTACACGATCAATGAAGCGCTAAGGGGAAAGTAGAAATCCTGCTTGATACAAGTTGCCGAGTAAGCGATCAATGAAACCCTATGGTGAAAATCAAACTCCGGCATGATACAAGTTGCAAGATCACCCAGCTAGCCTATGATGGGTTGTCACTAGATAGGCTTAACTGTCAACTTTCCCATGGCTGCGACCTTCTCAGCCCGAGCTACACACAAGAGTACACGATCAATGAAACCCTATGGGGAAAATCAAACTCCGACATGGTACAAGTTGCAAGATCACCCAGCTAGCCTATGATGGGCTGTCACTAGATAGGCTTAACTGTCAACTTTCCCATGGCTGCGTCATTCTCAGCCCGAGCTACACTCAAGAGTACACGATCAATGAAGCGCTAAGGGGAAAGTAGAAATCCTGCTTGATACAAGTTGCCGAGTAAGCGATCAATGAAACCCTATGGTGAAAATCAAACTCCGGCATGATACAAGTTGCAAGATCACCCAGCTAGCCTATGATGGGTTGTCACTAGATAGGCTTAACTGTCAACTTTCCCATGGCTGCGACCTTCTCAGCCCGAGCTACACTCAAGAGTACACGATCAATGAAACCCTATGGGGAAAATCAAACTCCGACATGGTACAAGTTGCAAGATCACCCAGCTAGCCTATGATGGGCTGTCACTAGATAAGCTTAACTGTCAACTTTCCCATGGCTGCGTCATTCTCAGCCCGAGCTACACTCAAGAGTACACGATCAATGAAGCGCTAAGGGGAAAGTAGAAATCCTGCTTGATACAAGTTGCCGAGTAAGCGATCAATGAAACCCTATGGTGAAAATCAAACTCCGGCATGATACAAGTTGCAAGATCACCCAGCTAGCCTATGATGGGTTGTCACTAGATAGGCTTAACTGTCAACTTTCCCATGGCTGCGACCTTCTCAGCCAGAGCTACACTCAATAGTACACGATCAATGAAACCCTATGGGGAAAATCAAACTCCGACATGGCACAAGTTGCAAGATCACCCAGCTAGCCTATGATGGGCTGTCACTAGATAGGCTTAACTGTCAACTTTCCCATGGCTGCGTCATTCTCAGCCCGATCTACACTCAAGAGTACACGATCAATGAAGCGCTAAGGGGAAAGTAGAAATCCTGCTTGATACAAGTTGCCGAGTAAGCGATCAATGAAACCCTATGGTGAAAATCAAACTCCGGCATGATACAAGTTGCAAGATCACCCAGCTAGCCTATGATGGGTTGTCACTAGATAGGCTTAACTGTCAACTTTCCCATGGCTGCGACCTTCTCAGCCCGAGCTACACACAAGAGTACACGATCAATGAAACCCTATGGGGAAAATCAAACTCCGACATGGTACAAGTTGCAAGATCACCCAGCTAGCCTATGATGGGCTGTCACTAGATAGGCTTAACTGTCAACTTTCCCATGGCTGCGTCATTCTCAGCCCGAGCTACACTCAAGAGTACACGGTCAATGAAGCGCTAAGGGGAAAGTAGAAATCCTGCTTCATACAAGTTGCCGAGTAAGCGATCAATGAAACCCTATGGTGAAAATCAAACTCCGGCATAATACAAGTTGCAAGATCACCCAGCTAGCCTATGATGGGTTGTCACTAGATAGGCTTAACTGTCAACTTTCCCATGGCTGCGACCTTCTCAGCCAGAGCTACACTCAAGAGTACACGATCATTGAAACCCTATGGGGAAAATCAAACTCCGACATGGTACAAGTTGCAAGATCACCCAGCTAGCCTGTGATGGGCTGTCACTAGATAGGCTTAACTGTCAACTTTCCCATGGCTGCGTCATTCTCAGCCCGAGCTACACTCAAGAGTACACGATCAATGAAGCGCTAAGGGGAAAGTAGAAATCCTGCTTCATACAAGTTGCCGAGTAAGCGATCAATGAAACCCTATGGTGAAAATCAAACTCCGGCATGATACAAGTTGCAAGATCACCCAGCTAGCCTATGATGGGTTGTCACTTGATAGGCTTAACTGTCAACTTTCCCATGGCTGCGACCTTCTCAGCCAGAGCTACACTCAAGAGTACACGATCATTGAAACCCTATGGGGAAAATCAAACTACGAAATGGTACAAGTTGCAAGATCACCCAGCTAGCCTATGATGGGCTGTCACTAGATAGGCTTAACTGTCAACTTTCCCATGGCTGCGTCATTCTCAGACCGATCTACACTCAAGAGTACACGATCAATGAAGCGCTAAGGGGAAAGTAGAAATCCTGCTTGATACAAGTTGCCGAGTAAGCGATCAATGAAACCCTATAGTGAAAATCAAACTCCGGCATGATACAAGTTGCAAGATCACCCAGCTAGCCTATGATGGGTTGTCACTAGATAGGCTTAACTGTCAACTTTCCCATGGCTGCGACCTTCTCAGCCAGAGCTACACTCAAGAGTACACGATCAATGAAACCCTATGGGGAAAATCAAACTCCGACATGGTACAAGTTGCAAGCTCACCCAGCTAGCCTATGATGGGCTGTCACTAGATAGGCTTAACTGTCAACTTTCCCATGGCTGCGTCATTCTCAGCCCGAGCTACACTCAAGAGTACACGATCAATGAAGCGCTAAGGGGAAAGTAGAAATCCTGCTTGATACAAGTTGCCGAGTAATCGATCAATGAAACCCTATGGTGAAAATCAAACTCCGGCATGATACAAGTTGCAAGATCACCCAGCTAGCCTATGATGGGTTGTCACTAGATAGGCTTAACTGTCAACTTTCCCATGGCTGCGACCTTCTCAGCCCGAGCTACACACAAGAGTACACGATCAATGAAACCCTATGGGGAAAATCAAACTCCGACATGGTACAAGTTGCAAGATCACCCAGCTAGCCTATGATGGGCTGTCACTAGATAGGCTTAACTGTCAACTTTCCCATGGCTGCGTCATTCTCAGCCCGAGCTACACTCAAGAGTACACGATCAATGAAGCGCTAAGGGGAAAGTAGAAATCCTGCTTCATACAAGTTGCCGAGTAAGCGATCAATGAAACCCTATGGTGAAAATCAAACTCCGGCATGATACAAGTTGCAAGATCACCCAGCTAGCCTATGATGGGTTGTCACTAGATAGGCTTAACTGTCAACTTTCCCATGGCTGCGACCTTCTCAGCCCGAGCTACACTCAAGAGTACACGATCAATGAAACCCTATGGGGAAAATCAAACTCCGACATGGTACAAGTTGCAAGCTCACCCAGCTAGCCTATGATGGGCTGTCACTAGATAGGCTTAACTGTCAACTTTCCCATGGCTGCGTCATTCTCAGCCCGAGCTACACTCAAGAGTACACGATCAATGAAGCGCTAAGGGGAAAGTAGAAATCCTGCTTGATACAAGTTGCCGAGTAAGCGATCAATGAAACCCTATGGTGAAAATCAAACTCCGGCATGATACAAGTTGCAAGATCACCCAGCTAGCCTATGATGGGTTGTCACTAGATAGGCTTAACTGTCAACTTTCCCATGGCTGCGACCTTCTCAGCCCGAGCTACACTCAAGAGTACACGATCAATGAAACCCTATGGGGAAAATCAAACTCCGACATGGTACAAGTTGCAAGATCACCCAGCTAGCCTATGATGGGCTGTCACTAGATAGGCTTAACTGTCAACTTTCCCATGGCTGCGTCATTCTCAGCCCGAGCTACACTCAAGAGTACACGATCAATGAAGCGCTAAGGGGAAAGTAGAAATCCTGCTTCATACAAGTTGCCGAGTAAGCGATCAATGAAACCCTATGGTGAAAATCAAACTCCGGCATGATACAAGTTGCAAGATCACCCAGCTAGCCTATGATGGGTTGTCACTAGATAGGCTTAACTGTTAACTTTCCCATGGCTGCGACCTTCTCAGCCAGAGCTACACTCAAGAGTACACGATCAATGAAACCCTATGGGGAAAATCAAACTCCGACATGGTACAAGTTGCAAGCTCACCCAGCTAGCCTATGATGGGCTGTCACTAGATAGGCTTAACTGTCAACTTTCCCATGGCTGCGTCATTCTCAGCCCGAGCTACACTCAAGAGTACACGATCAATGAAGCGCTAAGGGGAAAGTAGAAATCCTGCTTGATACAAGTTGCCGAGTAAGCGATCAATGAAACCCTATGGTGAAAATCAAACTCCGGCATGATACAAGTTGCAAGATCACCCAGCTAGCCTATGATGGGTTGTCACTAGATAGGCTTAACTGTCAACTTTCCCATGGCTGCGACCTTCTCAGCCCGAGCTACACACAAGAGTACAAGATCAATGAAACCCTATGGGGAAAATCAAACTCCGACATGGTACAAGTTGCAAGATCACCCAGCTAGCCTATGATGGGTTGTCACTAGATAGGCTTAACTGTTAACTTTCCCATGGCTGCGACCTTCTCAGCCAGAGCTACACTCAAGAGTACACGATCAATGAAACCCTATGGGGAAAATCAAACTCCGACATGGTACAAGTTGCAAGCTCACCCAGCTAGCCTATGATGGGTTGTCACTAGATAGGCTTAACTGTCAACTTTCCCATGGCTGCGTCATTCTCAGCCCGAGCTACACTCAAGAGTACACGATCAATGAAGCGCTAAGGGGAAAGTAGAAATCCTGCTTCATACAAGTTGCCGAGTAAGCGATCAATGAAACCCTATGGTGAAAATCAAACTCCGACATGGTACAAGTTGCAAGATCACCCAGCTAGCCTATGATGGGCTGTCACTAGATAGGCTTAACTGTCAACTTTCCCATGGCTGCGTCATTCTCAGCCCGAGCTACACTCAAGAGTACACGATCAATGAAGCGCTAAGGGGAAAGTAGAAATCCTGCTTCATACAAGTTGCCGAGTAAGCGATCAATGAAACCCTATGGTGAAAATCAAACTCCGGCATGATACAAGTTGCAAGATCACCCAGCTAGCCTATGATGGGTTGTCACTAGATAGGCTTAACTGTTAACTTTCCCATGGCTGCGACCTTCTCAGCCAGAGCTACACTCAAGAGTACACGATCAATGAAACCCTATGGGGAAAATCAAACTCCGACATGGTACAAGTTGCAAGCTCACCCAGCTAGCCTATGATGGGCTGTCACTAGATAGGCTTAACTGTCAACTTTCCCATGGCTGCGTCATTCTCAGCCCGAGCTACACTCAAGAGTACACGATCAATGAAGCGCTAAGGGGAAAGTAGAAATCCTGCTTGATACAAGTTGCCGAGTAAGCGATCAATGAAACCCTATGGTGAAAATCAAACTCCGGCATGATACAAGTTGCAAGATCACCCAGCTAGCCTATGATGGGTTGTCACTAGATAGGCTTAACTGTCAACTTTCCCATGGCTGCGACCTTCTCAGCCCGAGCTACACACAAGAGTACACGATCAATGAAACCCTATGGGGAAAATCAAACTCCGACATGGTACAAGTTGCAAGATCACCCAGCTAGCCTATGATGGGCTGTCACTAGATAGGCTTAACTGTCAACTTTCCCATGGCTGCGTCATTCTCAGCCCGAGCTACACTCAAGAGTACACGATCAATGAAGCGCTAAGGGGAAAGTAGAAATCCTGCTTGATACAAGTTGCCGAGTAAGCGATCAATGAAACCCTATGGTGAAAATCAAACTCCGGCATGATACAAGTTGCAAGATCACCCAGCTAGCCTATGATGGGTTGTCACTAGATAGGCTTAACTGTCAACTTTCCCATGGCTGCGACCTTCTCAGCCCGAGCTACACTCAAGAGTACACGATCAATGAAACCCTATGGGGAAAATCAAACTCCGACATGGTACAAGTTGCAAGATCACCCAGCTAGCCTATGATGGGCTGTCACTAGATAAGCTTAACTGTCAACTTTCCCATGGCTGCGTCATTCTCAGCCCGAGCTACACTCAAGAGTACACGATCAATGAAGCGCTAAGGGGAAAGTAGAAATCCTGCTTAATACAAGTTGCCGAGTAAGCGATCAATGAAACCCTATGGTGAAAATCAAACTCCGGCATGATACAAGTTGCAAGATCACCCAGCTAGCCTATGATGGGTTGTCACTAGATAGGCTTAACTGTCAACTTTCCCATGGCTGCGACCTTCTCAGCCAGAGCTACACTCAATAGTACACGATCAATGAAACCCTATGGGGAAAATCAAACTCCGACATGGCACAAGTTGCAAGATCACCCAGCTAGCCTATGATGGGCTGTCACTAGATAGGCTTAACTGTCAACTTTCCCATGGCTGCGTCATTCTCAGCCCGATCTACACTCAAGAGTACACGATCAATGAAGCGCTAAGGGGAAAGTAGAAATCCTGCTTGATACAAGTTGCCGAGTAAGCGATCAATGAAACCCTATGGTGAAAATCAAACTCCGGCATGATACAAGTTGCAAGATCACCCAGCTAGCCTATGATGGGTTGTCACTAGATAGGCTTAACTGTCAACTTTCCCATGGCTGCGACCTTCTCAGCCCGAGCTACACACAAGAGTACACGATCAATGAAACCCTATGGGGAAAATCAAACTCCGACATGGTACAAGTTGCAAGATCACCCAGCTAGCCTATGATGGGCTGTCACTAGATAGGCTTAACTGTCAACTTTCCCATGGCTGCGTCATTCTCAGCCCGAGCTACACTCAAGAGTACACGGTCAATGAAGCGCTAAGGGGAAAGTAGAAATCCTGCTTCATACAAGTTGCCGAGTAAGCGATCAATGAAACCCTATGGTGAAAATCAAACTCCGGCATAATACAAGTTGCAAGATCACCCAGCTAGCCTATGATGGGTTGTCACTAGATAGGCTTAACTGTCAACTTTCCCATGGCTGCGACCTTCTCAGCCAGAGCTACACTCAAGAGTACACGATCATTGAAACCCTATGGGGAAAATCAAACTCCGACATGGTACAAGTTGCAAGATCACCCAGCTAGCCTGTGATGGGCTGTCACTAGATAGGCTTAACTGTCAACTTTCCCATGGCTGCGTCATTCTCAGCCCGAGCTACACTCAAGAGTACACGATCAATGAAGCGCTAAGGGGAAAGTAGAAATCCTGCTTCATACAAGTTGCCGAGTAAGCGATCAATGAAACCCTATGGTGAAAATCAAACTCCGGCATGATACAAGTTGCAAGATCACCCAGCTAGCCTATGATGGGTTGTCACTTGATAGGCTTAACTGTCAACTTTCCCATGGCTGCGACCTTCTCAGCCAGAGCTACACTCAAGAGTACACGATCATTGAAACCCTATGGGGAAAATCAAACTACGAAATGGTACAAGTTGCAAGATCACCCAGCTAGCCTATGATGGGCTGTCACTAGATAGGCTTAACTGTCAACTTTCCCATGGCTGCGTCATTCTCAGACCGATCTACACTCAAGAGTACACGATCAATGAAGCGCTAAGGGGAAAGTAGAAATCCTGCTTGATACAAGTTGCCGAGTAAGCGATCAATGAAACCCTATAGTGAAAATCAAACTCCGGCATGATACAAGTTGCAAGATCACCCAGCTAGCCTATGATGGGTTGTCACTAGATAGGCTTAACTGTCAACTTTCCCATGGCTGCGACCTTCTCAGCCAGAGCTACACTCAAGAGTACACGATCAATGAAACCCTATGGGGAAAATCAAACTCCGACATGGTACAAGTTGCAAGCTCACCCAGCTAGCCTATGATGGGCTGTCACTAGATAGGCTTAACTGTCAACTTTCCCATGGCTGCGTCATTCTCAGCCCGAGCTACACTCAAGAGTACACGATCAATGAAGCGCTAAGGGGAAAGTAGAAATCCTGCTTGATACAAGTTGCCGAGTAATCGATCAATGAAACCCTATGGTGAAAATCAAACTCCGGCATGATACAAGTTGCAAGATCACCCAGCTAGCCTATGATGGGTTGTCACTAGATAGGCTTAACTGTCAACTTTCCCATGGCTGCGACCTTCTCAGCCCGAGCTACACACAAGAGTACACGATCAATGAAACCCTATGGGGAAAATCAAACTCCGACATGGTACAAGTTGCAAGATCACCCAGCTAGCCTATGATGGGCTGTCACTAGATAGGCTTAACTGTCAACTTTCCCATGGCTGCGTCATTCTCAGCCCGAGCTACACTCAAGAGTACACGATCAATGAAGCGCTAAGGGGAAAGTAGAAATCCTGCTTCATACAAGTTGCCGAGTAAGCGATCAATGAAACCCTATGGTGAAAATCAAACTCCGGCATGATACAAGTTGCAAGATCACCCAGCTAGCCTATGATGGGTTGTCACTAGATAGGCTTAACTGTCAACTTTCCCATGGCTGCGACCTTCTCAGCCAGAGCTACACACAAGAGTACACGATCAATGAAACCCTATGGGGAAAATCAAACTCCGACATGGTACAAGTTGCAAGCTCACCCAGCTAGCCTATGATGGGCTGTCACTAGATGGGCTTAACTGTCAACTTTCCCATGGCTGCGTCATTCTCAGCCCGAGCTACACTCAAGAGTACACGATCAATGAAGCGCTAAGGGGAAAGTAGAAATCCTGCTTCATACAAGTTGCCGAGTAAGCGATCAATGAAACCCTATGGTGAAAATCAAACTCCGGCATGATACAAGTTGCAAGATCACCCAGCTAGCCTATGATGGGTTGTCACTAGATAGGCTTAACTGTCAACTTTCCCATGGCTGCGACCTTCTCAGCCCGAGCTACACTCAAGAGTACACGATCAATGAAACCCTATGGGGAAAATCAAACTCCGACATGGTACAAGTTGCAAGCTCACCCAGCTAGCCTATGATGGGCTGTCACTAGATAGGCTTAACTGTCAACTTTCCCATGGCTGCGTCATTCTCAGCCCGAGCTACACTCAAGAGTACACGATCAATGAAGCGCTAAGGGGAAAGTAGAAATCCTGCTTGATACAAGTTGCCGAGTAAGCGATCAATGAAACCCTATGGTGAAAATCAAACTCCGGCATGATACAAGTTGCAAGATCACCCAGCTAGCCTATGATGGGTTGTCACTAGATAGGCTTAACTGTCAACTTTCCCATGGCTGCGACCTTCTCAGCCCGAGCTACACTCAAGAGTACACGATCAATGAAACCCTATGGGGAAAATCAAACTCCGACATGGTACAAGTTGCAAGATCACCCAGCTAGCCTATGATGGGCTGTCACTAGATAGGCTTAACTGTCAACTTTCCCATGGCTGCGTCATTCTCAGCCCGAGCTACACTCAAGAGTACACGATCAATGAAGCGCTAAGGGGAAAGTAGAAATCCTGCTTCATACAAGTTGCCGAGTAAGCGATCAATGAAACCCTATGGTGAAAATCAAACTCCGGCATGATACAAGTTGCAAGATCACCCAGCTAGCCTATGATGGGTTGTCACTAGATAGGCTTAACTGTTAACTTTCCCATGGCTGCGACCTTCTCAGCCAGAGCTACACTCAAGAGTACACGATCAATGAAACCCTATGGGGAAAATCAAACTCCGACATGGTACAAGTTGCAAGCTCACCCAGCTAGCCTATGATGGGCTGTCACTAGATAGGCTTAACTGTCAACTTTCCCATGGCTGCGTCATTCTCAGCCCGAGCTACACTCAAGAGTACACGATCAATGAAGCGCTAAGGGGAAAGTAGAAATCCTGCTTGATACAAGTTGCCGAGTAAGCGATCAATGAAACCCTATGGTGAAAATCAAACTCCGGCATGATACAAGTTGCAAGATCACCCAGCTAGCCTATGATGGGTTGTCACTAGATAGGCTTAACTATCAACTTTCCCATGGCTGCGACCTTCTCAGCCCGAGCTACACACAAGAGTACAAGATCAATGAAACCCTATGGGGAAAATCAAACTCCGACATGGTACAAGTTGCAAGATCACCCAGCTAGCCTATGATGGGTTGTCACTAGATAGGCTTAACTGTTAACTTTCCCATGGCTGCGACCTTCTCAGCCAGAGCTACACTCAAGAGTACACGATCAATGAAACCCTATGGGGAAAATCAAACTCCGACATGGTACAAGTTGCAAGCTCACCCAGCTAGCCTATGATGGGTTGTCACTAGATAGGCTTAACTGTCAACTTTCCCATGGCTGCGTCATTCTCAGCCCGAGCTACACTCAAGAGTACACGATCAATGAAGCGCTAAGGGGAAAGTAGAAATCCTGCTTCATACAAGTTGCCGAGTAAGCGATCAATGAAACCCTATGGTGAAAATCAAACTCCGACATGGTACAAGTTGCAAGATCACCCAGCTAGCCTATGATGGGCTGTCACTAGATAGGCTTAACTGTCAACTTTCCCATGGCTGCGTCATTCTCAGCCCGAGCTACACTCAAGAGTACACGATCAATGAAGCGCTAAGGGGAAAGTAGAAATCCTGCTTCATACAAGTTGCCGAGTAAGCGATCAATGAAACCCTATGGTGAAAATCAAACTCCGGCATGATACAAGTTGCAAGATCACCCAGCTAGCCTATGATGGGTTGTCACTAGATAGGCTTAACTGTCAACTTTCCCATGGCTGCGACCTTCTCAGCCAGAGCTACACTCAAGAGTACACGATCAATGAAACCCTATGGGGAAAATCAACTCCGACATGGTACAAGTTGCAAGCTCACCCAGCTAGCCTATGATGGGCTGTCACTAGATAGGCTTAACTGTCAACTTTCCCATGGCTGCGTCATTCTCAGCCCGAGCTACACTCAAGAGTACACGATCAATAAAGCGCTAAGGGGAAAGTAGAAATACTGCTTGATACAAGTTGCCGAGTAAGCGATCAATGAAACCCTATGGTGAAAATACAAACTCCGGCATGATACAAGTTGCAAGATCACCCAGCTAGCCTATGATGGGTTGTCACTAGATAGGCTTAACTGTTAACTTTCCCATGGCTGCGACCTTCTCAGCCAGAGCTACACTCAAGAGTACACGATCAATGAAACCCTATGGGGAAAATCAAACTCCGACATGGTACAAGTTGCAAGCTCACCCAGCTAGCCTATGATGGGCTGTCACTAGATAGGCTTAACTGTCAACTTTCCCATGGCTGCGTCATTCTCAGCCCGAGCTACACTCAAGAGTACACGATCAATGAAGCGCTAAGGGGAAAGTAGAAATCCTGCTTGATACAAGTTGCCGAGTAAGCGATCAATGAAACCCTATGGTGAAAATCAAACTCCGGCATGATACAAGTTGCAAGATCACCCAGCTAGCCTATGATGGGTTGTCACTAGATAGGCTTAACTGTTAACTTTCCCATGGCTGCGACCTTCTCAGCCCGAGCTACACACAAGAGTACACGATCAATGAAACCCTATGGGGAAAATCAAACTCCGACATGGTACAAGTTGCAAGATCACCCAGCTAGCCTATGATGGGCTGTCACTAGATAGGCTTAACTGTCAACTTTCCCATGGCTGCGTCATTCTCAGCCCGAGCTACACTCAAGAGTACACGATCAATGAAGCGCTAAGGGGAAAGTAGAAATCCTGCTTCATACAAGTTGCCGAGTAAGCGATCAATGAAACCCTATGGTGAAAATCAAACTCCGGCATGATACAAGTTGCAAGATCACCCAGCTAGCCTATGATGGGTTGTCACTAGATAGGCTTAACTGTCAACTTTCCCATGGCTGCGACCTTCTCAGCCAGAGCTACACTCAAGAGTACACGATCAATGAAACCCTATGGGGAAAATCAAACTCCGACATGGTACAAGTTGCAAGCTCACCCAGCTAGCCTATGATGGGCTGTCACTAGATAGGCTTAACTGTCAACTTTCCCATGGCTGCGTCATTCTCAGCCCGAGCTACACTCAAGAGTACACGATCAATGAAGCGCTAAGGGGAAAGTAGAAATCCTGCTTGATACAAGTTGCCGAGTAAGCGATCAATGAAACCCTATGGTGAAAATCAAACTCCGGCATGATACAAGTTGCAAGATCACCCAGCTAGCCTATGATGGGTTGTCACTAGATAGGCTTAACTGTCAACTTTCCCATGGCTGCGACCTTCTCAGCCCGAGCTACACACAAGAGTACACGATCAATGAAACCCTATGGGGAAAATCAAACTCCGACATGGTACAAGTTGCAAGATCACCCAGCTAGCCTATGATGGGCTATCACTAGATAGGCTTAACTGTCAACTTTCCCATGGCTGCGTCATTCTCAGCCCGAGCTACACTCAAGAGTACACGATCAATGAAGCGCTAAGGGGAAAGTAGAAATCCTGCTTCATACAAGTTGCCGAGTAAGCGATCAATGAAACCCTATGGTGAAAATCAAACTCCGGCATGATACAAGTTGCAAGATCACCCAGCTAGCCTATGATGGGTTGTCACTAGATAGGCTTAACTGTTAACTTTCCCATGGCTGCGACCTTCTCAGCCAGAGCTACACTCAAGAGTACACGATCAATGAAACCCTATGGGGAAAATCAAACTCCGACATGGTACAAGTTGCAAGCTCACCCAGCTAGCCTATGATGGGCTGTCACTAGATAGGCTTAACTGTCAACTTTCCCATGGCTGCGTCATTCTCAGCCCGAGCTACACTCAAGAGTACACGATCAATGAAGCGCTAAGGGGAAAGTAGAAATCCTGCTTGATACAAGTTGCCGAGTAAGCGATCAATGAAACCCTATGGTGAAAATCAAACTCCGGCATGATACAAGTTGCAAGATCACCCAGCTAGCCTATGATGGGTTGTCACTAGATAGGCTTAACTGTCAACTTTCCCATGGCTGCGACCTTCTCAGCCCGAGCTACACACAAGAGTACACGATCAATGAAACCCTATGGGGAAAATCAAACTCCGACATGGTACAAGTTGCAAGATCACCCAGCTAGCCTATGATGGGCTGTCACTAGATAGGCTTAACTGTCAACTTTCCCATGGCTGCGTCATTCTCAGCCCGAGCTACACTCAAGAGTACACGATCAATGAAGCGCTAAGGGGAAAGTAGAAATCCTGCTTGATACAAGTTGCCGAGTAAGCGATCAATGAAACCCTATGGTGAAAATCAAACTCCGGCATGATACAAGTTGCAAGATCACCCAGCTAGCCTATGATGGGTTGTCACTAGATAGGCTTAACTGTCAACTTTCCCATGGCTGCGACCTTCTCAGCCCGAGCTACACTCAAGAGTACACGATCAATGAAACCCTATGGGGAAAATCAAACTCCGACATGGTACAAGTTGCAAGATCACCCAGCTAGCCTATGATGGGCTGTCACTAGATAAGCTTAACTGTCAACTTTCCCATGGCTGCGTCATTCTCAGCCCGAGCTACACTCAAGAGTACACGATCAATGAAGCGCTAAGGGGAAAGTAGAAATCCTGCTTGATACAAGTTGCCGAGTAAGCGATCAATGAAACCCTATGGTGAAAATCAAACTCCGGCATGATACAAGTTGCAAGATCACCCAGCTAGCCTATGATGGGTTGTCACTAGATAGGCTTAACTGTCAACTTTCCCATGGCTGCGACCTTCTCAGCCAGAGCTACACTCAATAGTACACGATCAATGAAACCCTATGGGGAAAATCAAACTCCGACATGGCACAAGTTGCAAGATCACCCAGCTAGCCTATGATGGGCTGTCACTAGATAGGCTTAACTGTCAACTTTCCCATGGCTGCGTCATTCTCAGCCCGATCTACACTCAAGAGTACACGATCAATGAAGCGCTAAGGGGAAAGTAGAAATCCTGCTTGATACAAGTTGCCGAGTAAGCGATCAATGAAACCCTATGGTGAAAATCAAACTCCGGCATGATACAAGTTGCAAGATCACCCAGCTAGCCTATGATGGGTTGTCACTAGATAGGCTTAACTGTCAACTTTCCCATGGCTGCGACCTTCTCAGCCCGAGCTACACACAAGAGTACACGATCAATGAAACCCTATGGGGAAAATCAAACTCCGACATGGTACAAGTTGCAAGATCACCCAGCTAGCCTATGATGGGCTGTCACTAGATAGGCTTAACTGTCAACTTTCCCATGGCTGCGTCATTCTCAGCCCGAGCTACACTCAAGAGTACACGGTCAATGAAGCGCTAAGGGGAAAGTAGAAATCCTGCTTCATACAAGTTGCCGAGTAAGCGATCAATGAAACCCTATGGTGAAAATCAAACTCCGGCATAATACAAGTTGCAAGATCACCCAGCTAGCCTATGATGGGTTGTCACTAGATAGGCTTAACTGTCAACTTTCCCATGGCTGCGACCTTCTCAGCCAGAGCTACACTCAAGAGTACACGATCATTGAAACCCTATGGGGAAAATCAAACTCCGACATGGTACAAGTTGCAAGATCACCCAGCTAGCCTGTGATGGGCTGTCACTAGATAGGCTTAACTGTCAACTTTCCCATGGCTGCGTCATTCTCAGCCCGAGCTACACTCAAGAGTACACGATCAATGAAGCGCTAAGGGTAAAGTAGAAATCCTGCTTCATACAAGTTGCCGAGTAAGCGATCAATGAAACCCTATGGTGAAAATCAAACTCCGGCATGATACAAGTTGCAAGATCACCCAGCTAGCCTATGATGGGTTGTCACTTGATAGGCTTAACTGTCAACTTTCCCATGGCTGCGACCTTCTCAGCCAGAGCTACACTCAAGAGTACACGATCATTGAAACCCTATGGGGAAAATCAAACTACGAAATGGTACAAGTTGCAAGATCACCCAGCTAGCCTATGATGGGCTGTCACTAGATAGGCTTAACTGTCAACTTTCCTATGGCTGCGTCATTCTCAGACCGATCTACACTCAAGAGTACACGATCAATGAAGCGCTAAGGGGAAAGTAGAAATCCTGCTTGATACAAGTTGCCGAGTAAGCGATCAATGAAACCCTATAGTGAAAATCAAACTCCGGCATGATACAAGTTGCAAGATCACCCAGCTAGCCTATGATGGGTTGTCACTAGATAGGCTTAACTGTCAACTTTCCCATGGCTGCGACCTTCTCAGCCAGAGCTACACTCAAGAGTACACGATCAATGAAACCCTATGGGGAAAATCAAACTCCGACATGGTACAAGTTGCAAGCTCACCCAGCTAGCCTATGATGGGCTGTCACTAGATAGGCTTAACTGTCAACTTTCCCATGGCTGCGTCATTCTCAGCCCGAGCTACACTCAAGAGTACACGATCAATGAAGCGCTAAGGGGAAAGTAGAAATCCTGCTTGATACAAGTTGCCGAGTAAGCGATCAATGAAACCCTATGGTGAAAATCAAACTCCGGCATGATACAAGTTGCAAGATCACCCAGCTAGCCTATGATGGGTTGTCACTAGATAGGCTTAACTGTTAACTTTCCCATGGCTGCGACCTTCTCAGCCCGAGCTACACACAAGAGTACACGATCAATGAAACCCTATGGGGAAAATCAAACTCCGACATGGTACAAGTTGCAAGATCACCCAGCTAGCCTATGATGGGCTGTCACTAGATAGGCTTAACTGTCAACTTTCCCATGGCTGCGTCATTCTCAGCCCGAGCTACACTCAAGAGTACACGATCAATGAAGCGCTAAGGGGAAAGTAGAAATCCTGCTTCATACAAGTTGCCGAGTAAGCGATCAATGAAACCCTATGGTGAAAATCAAACTCCGGCATGATACAAGTTGCAAGATCACCCAGCTAGCCTATGATGGCTTGTCACTAGATAGGCTTAACTGTCAACTTTCCCATGGCTGCGACCTTCTCAGCCAGAGCTACACTCAAGAGTACACGATCAATGAAACCCTATGGGGAAAATCAAACTCCGACATGGTACAAGTTGCAAGCTCACCCAGCTAGCCTATGATGGGCTGTCACTAGATAGGCTTAACTGTCAACTTTCCCATGGCTGCGTCATTCTCAGCCCGAGCTACACTCAAGAGTACACGATCAATGAAGCGCTAAGGGGAAAGTAGAAATCCTGCTTGATACAAGTTGCCGAGTAAGCGATCAATGAAACCCTATGGTGAAAATCAAACTCCGGCATGATACAAGTTGCAAGATCACCCAGCTAGCCTATGATGGGTTGTCACTAGATAGGCTTAACTGTCAACTTTCCCATGGCTGCGACCTTCTCAGCCAGAGCTACACTCAAGAGTACACGATCAATGAAACCCTATGGGGAAAATCAAACTCCGACATGGTACAAGTTGCAAGCTCACCCAGCTAGCCTATGATGGGCTGTCACTAGATAGGCTTAACTGTCAACTTTCCCATGGCTGCGTCATTCTCAGCCCGAGCTACACTCAAGAGTACACGATCAATGAAGCGCTAAGGGGAAAGTAGAAATCCTGCTTGATACAAGTTGCCGAGTAAGCGATCAATGAAACCCTATGGTGAAAATCAAACTCCGGCATGATACAAGTTGCAAGATCACCCAGCTAGCCTATGATGGGTTGTCACTAGATAGGCTTAACTGTCAACTTTCCCATGGCTGCGACCTTCTCAGCCCGAGCTACACACAAGAGTACACGATCAATGAAACCCTATGGGGAAAATCAAACTCCGACATGGTACAAGTTGCAAGATCACCCAGCTAGCCTATGATGGGCTGTCACTAGATAGGCTTAACTGTCAACTTTCCCATGGCTGCGTCATTCTCAGCCCGAGCTACACTCAAGAGTACACGATCAATGAAGCGCTAAGGGGAAAGTAGAAATCCTGCTTCATACAAGTTGCCGAGTAAGCGATCAATGAAACCCTATGGTGAAAATCAAACTCCGGCATGATACAAGTTGCAAGATCACCCAGCTAGCCTATGATGGGTTGTCACTAGATAGGCTTAACTGTTAACTTTCCCATGGCTGCGACCTTCTCAGCCAGAGCTACACTCAAGAGTACACGATCAATGAAACCCTATGGGGAAAATCAAACTCCGACATGGTACAAGTTGCAAGCTCACCCAGCTAGCCTATGATGGGCTGTCACTAGATAGGCTTAACTGTCAACTTTCCCATGGCTGCGTCATTCTCAGCCCGAGCTACACTCAAGAGTACACGATCAATGAAGCGCTAAGGGGAAAGTAGAAATCCTGCTTGATACAAGTTGCCGAGTAAGCGATCAATGAAACCCTATGGTGAAAATCAAACTCCGGCATGATACAAGTTGCAAGATCACCCAGCTAGCCTATGATGGGTTGTCACTAGATAGGCTTAACTGTTAACTTTCCCATGGCTGCGACCTTCTCAGCCAGAGCTACACTCAAGAGTACACGATCAATGAAACCCTATGGGGAAAATCAAACTCCGACATGGTACAAGTTGCAAGCTCACCCAGCTAGCCTATGATGGGCTGTCACTAGATAGGCTTAACTGTCAACTTTCCCATGGCTGCGTCATTCTCAGCCCGAGCTACACTCAAGAGTACACGATCAATGAAGCGCTAAGGGGAAAGTAGAAATCCTGCTTGATACAAGTTGCCGAGTAAGCGATCAATGAAACCCTATGGTGAAAATCAAACTCCGGCATGATACAAGTTGCAAGATCACCCAGCTAGCCTACGATGGGTTGTCACTAGATAGGCTTAACTGTCAACTTTCCCATGGCTGCGACCTTCTCAGCCCGAGCTACACACAAGAGTACACGATCAATGAAACCCTATGGGGAAAATCAAACTCCGACATGGTACAAGTTGCAAGATCACCCAGCTAGCCTATGATGGGCTGTCACTAGATAGGCTTAACTGTCAACTTTCCCATGGCTGCGTCATTCTCAGCCCGAGCTACACTCAAGAGTACACGATCAATGAAGCGCTAAGGGGAAAGTAGAAATCCTGCTTGATACAAGTTGCCGAGTAAGCGATCAATGAAACCCTATGGTGAAAATCAAACTCCGGCATGATACAAGTTGCAAGATCACCCAGCTAGCCTATGATGGGTTGTCACTAGATAGGCTTAACTGTCAACTTTCCCATGGCTGCGACCTTCTCAGCCCGAGCTACACACAAGAGTACAAGATCAATGAAACCCTATGGGGAAAATCAAACTCCGACATGGTACAAGTTGCAAGATCACCCAGCTAGCCTATGATGGGTTGTCACTAGATAGGCTTAACTGTTAACTTTCCCATGGCTGCGACCTTCTCAGCCAGAGCTACACTCAAGAGTACACGATCAATGAAACCCTATGGGGAAAATCAAACTCCGACATGGTACAAGTTGCAAGCTCACCCAGCTAGCCTATGATGGGTTGTCACTAGATAGGCTTAACTGTCAACTTTCCCATGGCTGCGTCATTCTCAGCCCGAGCTACACTCAAGAGTACACGATCAATGAAGCGCTAAGGGGAAAGTAGAAATCCTGCTTCATACAAGTTGCCGAGTAAGCGATCAATGAAACCCTATGGTGAAAATCAAACTCCGACATGGTACAAGTTGCAAGATCACCCAGCTAGCCTATGATGGGCTGTCACTAGATAGGCTTAACTGTCAACTTTCCCATGGCTGCGTCATTCTCAGCCCGAGCTACACTCAAGAGTACACGATCAATGAAGCGCTAAGGGGAAAGTAGAAATCCTGCTTCATACAAGTTGCCGAGTAAGCGATCAATGAAACCCTATGGTGAAAATAAAACTCCGGCATGATACAAGTTGCAAGATCACCCAGCTAGCCTATGATGGGTTGTCACTAGATAGGCTTAACTGTCAACTTTCCTATGGCTGCGACCTTCTCAGCCAGAGCTACACTCAAGAGTACACGATCAATGAAACCCTATGGGGAAAATCAAACTCCGACATGGTACAAGTTGCAAGCTCACCCAGCTAGCCTATGATGGGCTGTCACTAGATAGGCTTAACTGTCAACTTTCCCATGGCTGCGTCATTCTCAGCCCGAGCTACACTCAAGAGTACACGATCAATAAAGCGCTAAGGGGAAAGTAGAAATACTGCTTGATACAAGTTGCCGAGTAAGCGATCAATGAAACCCTATGGTGAAAATCAAACTCCGGCATGATACAAGTTGCAAGATCACCCAGCTAGCCTATGATGGGTTGTCACTAGATAGGCTTAACTGTTAACTTTCCCATGGCTGCGACCTTCTCAGCCAGAGCTACACTCAAGAGTACACGATCAATGAAACCCTATGGGGAAAATCAAACTCCGACATGGTACAAGTTGCAAGCTCACCCAGCTAGCCTATGATGGGCTGTCACTAGATAGGCTTAACTGTCAACTTTCCCATGGCTGCGTCATTCTCAGCCCGAGCTACACTCAAGAGTACACGATCAATGAAGCGCTAAGGGGAAAGTAGAAATCCTGCTTGATACAAGTTGCCGAGTAAGCGATCAATGAAACCCTATGGTGAAAATCAAACTCCGGCATGATACAAGTTGCAAGATCACCCAGCTAGCCTATGATGGGTTGTCACTAGATAGGCTTAACTGTTAACTTTCCCATGGCTGCGACCTTCTCAGCCCGAGCTACACACAAGAGTACACGATCAATGAAACCCTATGGGGAAAATCAAACTCCGACATGGTACAAGTTGCAAGATCACCCAGCTAGCCTATGATGGGCTGTCACTAGATAGGCTTAACTGTCAACTTTCCCATGGCTGCGTCATTCTCAGCCCGAGCTACACTCAAGAGTACACGATCAATGAAGCGCTAAGGGGAAAGTAGAAATCCTGCTTCATACAAGTTGCCGAGTAAGCGATCAATGAAACCCTATGGTGAAAATCAAACTCCGGCATGATACAAGTTGCAAGATCACCCAGCTAGCCTATGATGGGTTGTCACTAGATAGGCTTAACTGTCAACTTTCCCATGGCTGCGACCTTCTCAGCCAGAGCTACACTCAAGAGTACACGATCAATGAAACCCTATGGGGAAAATCAAACTCCGACATGGTACAAGTTGCAAGCTCACCCAGCTAGCCTATGATGGGCTGTCACTAGATAGGCTTAACTGTCAACTTTCCCATGGCTGCGTCATTCTCAGCCCGAGCTACACTCAAGAGTACACGATCAATGAAGCGCTAAGGGGAAAGTAGAAATCCTGCTTGATACAAGTTGCCGAGTAAGCGATCAATGAAACCCTATGGTGAAAATCAAACTCCGGCATGATACAAGTTGCAAGATCACCCAGCTAGCCTATGATGGGTTGTCACTAGATAGGCTTAACTGTCAACTTTCCCATGGCTGCGACCTTCTCAGCCAGAGCTACACTCAAGAGTACACGATCAATGAAACCCTATGGGGAAAATCAAACTCCGACATGGTACAAGTTGCAAGCTCACCCAGCTAGCCTATGATGGGCTGTCACTAGATAGGCTTAACTGTCAACTTTCCCATGGCTGCGTCATTCTCAGCCCGAGCTACACTCAAGAGTACACGATCAATGAAGCGCTAAGGGGAAAGTAGAAATCCTGCTTGATACAAGTTGCCGAGTAAGCGATCAATGAAACCCTATGGTGAAAATCAAACTCCGGCATGATACAAGTTGCAAGATCACCCAGCTAGCCTATGATGGGTTGTCACTAGATAGGCTTAACTGTCAACTTTCCCATGGCTGCGACCTTCTCAGCCCGAGCTACACACAAGAGTACACGATCAATGAAACCCTATGGGGAAAATCAAACTCCGACATGGTACAAGTTGCAAGATCACCCAGCTAGCCTATGATGGGCTGTCACTAGATAGGCTTAACTGTCAACTTTCCCATGGCTGCGTCATTCTCAGCCCGAGCTACACTCAAGAGTACACGATCAATGAAGCGCTAAGGGGAAAGTAGAAATCCTGCTTCATACAAGTTGCCGAGTAAGCGATCAATGAAACCCTATGGTGAAAATCAAACTCCGGCATGATACAAGTTGCAAGATCACCCAGCTAGCCTATGATGGGTTGTCACTAGATAGGCTTAACTGTTAACTTTCCCATGGCTGCGACCTTCTCAGCCAGAGCTACACTCAAGAGTACACGATCAATGAAACCCTATGGGGAAAATCAAACTCCGACATGGTACAAGTTGCAAGCTCACCCAGCTAGCCTATGATGGGCTGTCACTAGATAGGCTTAACTGTCAACTTTCCCATGGCTGCGTCATTCTCAGCCCGAGCTACACTCAAGAGTACACGATCAATGAAGCGCTAAGGGGAAAGTAGAAATCCTGCTTGATACAAGTTGCCGAGTAAGCGATCAATGAAACCCTATGGTGAAAATCAAACTCCGGCATGATACAAGTTGCAAGATCACCCAGCTAGCCTATGATGGGTTGTCACTAGATAGGCTTAACTGTTAACTTTCCCATGGCTGCGACCTTCTCAGCCAGAGCTACACTCAAGAGTACACGATCAATGAAACCCTATGGGGAAAATCAAACTCCGACATGGTACAAGTTGCAAGCTCACCCAGCTAGCCTATGATGGGCTGTCACTAGATAGGCTTAACTGTCAACTTTCCCATGGCTGCGTCATTCTCAGCCCGAGCTACACTCAAGAGTACACGATCAATGAAGCGCTAAGGGGAAAGTAGAAATCCTGCTTGATACAAGTTGCCGAGTAAGCGATCAATGAAACCCTATGGTGAAAATCAAACTCCGGCATGATACAAGTTGCAAGATCACCCAGCTAGCCTACGATGGGTTGTCACTAGATAGGCTTAACTGTCAACTTTCCCATGGCTGCGACCTTCTCAGCCCGAGCTACACACAAGAGTACACGATCAATGAAACCCTATGGGGAAAATCAAACTCCGACATGGTACAAGTTGCAAGATCACCCAGCTAGCCTATGATGGGCTGTCACTAGATAGGCTTAACTGTCAACTTTCCCATGGCTGCGTCATTCTCAGCCCGAGCTACACTCAAGAGTACACGATCAATGAAGCGCTAAGGGGAAAGTAGAAATCCTGCTTCATACAAGTTGCCGAGTAAGCGATCAATGAAACCCTATGGTGAAAATCAAACTCCGGCATGATACAAGTTGCAAGATCACCCAGCTAGCCTATGATGGGTTGTCACTAGATAGGCTTAACTGTCAACTTTCCCATGGCTGCGACCTTCTCAGCCAGAGCTACACTCAAGAGTACACGATCAATGAAACCCTATGGGGAAAATCAAACTCCGACATGGTACAAGTTGCAAGCTCACCCAGCTAGCCTATGATGGGCTGTCACTAGATAGGCTTAACTGTCAACTTTCCCATGGCTGCGTCATTCTCAGCCCGAGCTACACTCAAGAGTACACGATCAATGAAGCGCTAAGGGGAAAGTAGAAATCCTGCATGGTACAAGTTGCAAGCTCACCCAGCTAGCCTATGATGGGCTGTCACTAGATAGGCTTAACTGTCAACTTTCCCATGGCTGCGTCATTCTCAGCCCGAGCTACACTCAAGAGTACACGATCAATGAAGCGCTAAGGGGAAAGTAGAAATCCTGCTTGATACAAGTTGCCGAGTAAGCGATCAATGAAACCCTATGGTGAAAATCAAACTCCGGCATGATACAAGTTGCAAGATCACCCAGCTAGCCTATGATGGGTTGTCACTAGATAGGCTTAACTGTCAACTTTCCCATTGCTGCGACCTTCTCAGCCCGAGCTACACACAAGAGTACACGATCAATGAAACCCTATGGGGAAAATCAAACTCCGACATGGTACAAGTTGCAAGATCACCCAGCTAGCCTATGATGGGCTGTCACTAGATAGGCTTAACTGTCAACTTTCCCATGGCTGCGTCATTCTCAGCCCGAGCTACACTCAAGAGTACACGATCAATGAAGCGCTAAGGGGAAAGTAGAAATCCTGCTTGATACAAGTTGCCGAGTAAGCGATCAATGAAACCCTATGGTGAAAATCAAACTCCGGCATGATACAAGTTGCAAGATCACCCAGCTAGCCTATGATGGGTTGTCACTAGATAGGCTTAACTGTCAACTTTCCCATGGCTGCGACCTTCTCAGCCAGAGCTACACACAAGAGTACACGATCAATGAAACCCTATGGGGAAAATCAAACTCCGACATGGTACAAGTTGCAAGCTCACCCAGCTAGCCTATGATGGGCTGTCACTAGATAGGCTTAACTGTCAACTTTCCCATGGCTGCGTCATTCTCAGCCCGAGCTACACTCAAGAGTACACGATCAATGAAGCGCTAAGGGGAAAGTAGAAATCCTGCTTGATACAAGTTGCCGAGTAAGCGATCAATGAAACCCTATGGTGAAAATCAAACTCCGGCATGATACAAGTTGCAAGATCACCCAGCTAGCCTATGATGGGTTGTCACTAGATAGGCTTAACTGTCAACTTTCCCATGGCTGCGACCTTCTCAGCCCGAGCTACACACAAGAGTACTCGTGTAATGAAACCCTATGGGGAAAATCAAACTCCGACATGGTACAAGTTGCAAGATCACCCAGCTAGCCTATGATGGGCTGTCACTAGATAGGCTTAACTGTCAACTTTCCCATGGCTGCGTCATTCTCAGCCCGAGCTACACTCAAGAGTACACGATCAATGAAGCGCTAAGGGGAAAGTAGAAATCCTGCTTCATACAAGTTGCCGAGTAAGCGATCAATGAAACCCTATGGTGAAAATCAAACTCCGGCATGATACAAGTTGCAAGATCACCCAGCTAGCCTATGATGGGTTGTCACTAGATAGGCTTAACTGTCAACTTTCCCATGGCTGCGACCTTCTCAGCCAGAGCTACACTCAAGAGTACACGATCAATGAAACCCTATGGGGAAAATCAAACTCCGACATGGTACAAGTTGCAAGCTCACCCAGCTAGCCTATGATGGGCTGTCACTAGATAGGCTTAACTGTCAACTTTCCCATGGCTGCGTCATTCTCAGCCCGAGCTACACTCAAGAGTACACGATCAATGAAGCGCTAAGGGGAAAGTAGAAATCCTGCTTGATACAAGTTGCCGAGTAAGCGATCAATGAAACTCTATGGTGAAAATCAAACTCCGGCATGATACAAGTTGCAAGATCACCCAGCTAGCCTATGATGGGTTGTCACTAGATAGGCTTAACTGTCAACTTTCCCATGGCTGCGACCTTCTCAGCCAGAGCTACACTCAAGAGTACACGATCAATGAAACCCTATGGGGAAAATCAAACTCCGACATGGTACAAGTTGCAAGCTCACCCAGCTAGCCTATGATGGGCTGTCACTAGATAGGCTTAACTGTCAACTTTCCCATGGCTGCGTCATTCTCAGCCCGAGCTACACTCAAGAGTACACGATCAATGAAGCGCTAAGGGGAAAGTAGAAATCCTGCTTGATACAAGTTGCCGAGTAAGCGATCAATGAAACCCTATGGTGAAAATCAAACTCCGGCATGATACAAGTTGCAAGATCACCCAGCTAGCCTATGATGGGTTGTCACTAGATAGGCTTAACTGTCAACTTTCCCATGGCTGCGACCTTCTCAGCCCGAGCTACACACAAGAGTACACGATCAATGAAACCCTATGGGGAAAATCAAACTCCGACATGGTACAAGTTGCAAGATCACCCAGCTAGCCTATGATGGGCTATCACTAGATAGGCTTAACTGTCAACTTTCCCATGGCTGCGTCATTCTCAGCCCGAGCTACACTCAAGAGTACACGATCAATGAAGCGCTAAGGGGAAAGTAGAAATCCTGCTTCATACAAGTTGCCGAGTAAGCAATCAATGAAACCCTATGGTGAAAATCAAACTCCGGCATGATACAAGTTGCAAGATCACCCAGCTAGCCTATGATGGGTTGTCACTAGATAGGCTTAACTGTTAACTTTCCCATGGCTGCGACCTTCTCAGCCAGAGCTACACTCAAGAGTACACAATCAATGAAACCCTATGGGGAAAATCAAACTCCGACATGGTACAAGTTGCAAGATCACCCAGCTAGCCTATGATGGGTTGTCACTAGATAGGCTTAACTGTCAACTTTCCCATGGCTGCGACCTTCTCAGCCCGAGCTACACTCAAGAGTACACGATCAATGAAACCCTATGGGGAAAATCAAACTCCGACATGGTACAAGTTGCAAGATCACCCAGCTAGCCTATGATGGGCTGTCACTAGATAGGCTTAACTGTCAACTTTCCCATGGCTGCGTCATTCTCAGCCCGAGCTACACTCAAGAGTACACGATCAATGAAGCGCTAAGGGGAAAGTAGAAATCCTGCTTCATACAAGTTGCCGAGTAAGCGATCAATGAAACCCTATGGTGAAAATCAAACTCCGGCATGATACAAGTTGCAAGATCACCCAGCTAGCCTATGATGGGTTGTCACTAGATAGGCTTAACTGTTAACTTTCCCATGGCTGCGACCTTCTCAGCCAGAGCTACACTCAAGAGTACACGATCAATGAAACCCTATGGGGAAAATCAAACTCCGACATGGTACAAGTTGCAAGCTCACCCAGCTAGCCTATGATGGGCTGTCACTAGATAGGCTTAACTGTCAACTTTCCCATGGCTGCGTCATTCTCAGCCCGAGCTACACTCAAGAGTACACGATCAATGAAGCGCTAAGGGGAAAGTAGAAATCCTGCTTGATACAAGTTGCCGAGTAAGCGATCAATGAAACCCTATGGTGAAAATCAAACTCCGGCATGATACAAGTTGCAAGATCACCCAGCTAGCCTATGATGGGTTGTCACTAGATAGGCTTAACTGTCAACTTTCCCATGGCTGCGACCTTCTCAGCCCGAGCTACACACAAGAGTACAAGATCAATGAAACCCTATGGGGAAAATCAAACTCCGACATGGTACAAGTTGCAAGATCACCCAGCTAGCCTATGATGGGTTGTCACTAGATAGGCTTAACTGTTAACTTTCCCATGGCTGCGACCTTCTCAGCCAGAGCTACACTCAAGAGTACACGATCAATGAAACCCTATGGGGAAAATCAAACTCCGACATGGTACAAGTTGCAAGCTCACCCAGCTAGCCTATGATGGGTTGTCACTAGATAGGCTTAACTGTCAACTTTCCCATGGCTGCGTCATTCTCAGCCCGAGCTACACTCAAGAGTACACGATCAATGAAGCGCTAAGGGGAAAGTAGAAATCCTGCTTCATACAAGTTGCCGAGTAAGCGATCAATGAAACCCTATGGTGAAAATCAAACTCCGACATGGTACAAGTTGCAAGATCACCCAGCTAGCCTATGATGGGCTGTCACTAGATAGGCTTAACTGTCAACTTTCCCATGGCTGCGTCATTCTCAGCCCGAGCTACACTCAAGAGTACACGATCAATGAAGCGCTAAGGGGAAAGTAGAAATCCTGCTTCATACAAGTTGCCGAGTAAGCGATCAATGAAACCCTATGGTGAAAATCAAACTCCGGCATGATACAAGTTGCAAGATCACCCAGCTAGCCTATGATGGGTTGTCACTAGATAGGCTTAACTGTCAACTTTCCCATGGCTGCGACCTTCTCAGCCAGAGCTACACTCAAGAGTACACGATCAATGAAACCCTATGGGGAAAATCAAACTCCGACATGGTACAAGTTGCAAGCTCACCCAGCTAGCCTATGATGGGCTGTCACTAGATAGGCTTAACTGTCAACTTTCCCATGGCTGCGTCATTCTCAGCCCGAGCTACACTCAAGAGTACACGATCAATAAAGCGCTAAGGGGAAAGTAGAAATACTGCTTGATACAAGTTGCCGAGTAAGCGATCAATGAAACCCTATGGTGAAAATCAAACTCCGGCATGATACAAGTTGCAAGATCACCCAGCTAGCCTATGATGGGTTGTCACTAGATAGGCTTAACTGTTAACTTTCCCATGGCTGCGACCTTCTCAGCCAGAGCTACACTCAAGAGTACACGATCAATGAAACCCTATGGGGAAAATCAAACTCCGACATGGTACAAGTTGCAAGCTCACCCAGCTAGCCTATGATGGGCTGTCACTAGATAGGCTTAACTGTCAACTTTCCCATGGCTGCGTCATTCTCAGCCCGAGCTACACTCAAGAGTACACGATCAATGAAGCGCTAAGGGGAAAGTAGAAATCCTGCTTGATACAAGTTGCCGAGTAAGCGATCAATGAAACCCTATGGTGAAAATCAAACTCCGGCATGATACAAGTTGCAAGATCACCCAGCTAGCCTATGATGGGTTGTCACTAGATAGGCTTAACTGTTAACTTTCCCATGGCTGCGACCTTCTCAGCCCGAGCTACACACAAGAGTACACGATCAATGAAACCCTATGGGGAAAATCAAACTCCGACATGGTACAAGTTGCAAGATCACCCAGCTAGCCTATGATGGGCTGTCACTAGATAGGCTTAACTGTCAACTTTCCCATGGCTGCGTCATTCTCAGCCCGAGCTACACTCAAGAGTACACGATCAATGAAGCGCTAAGGGGAAAGTAGAAATCCTGCTTCATACAAGTTGCCGAGTAAGCGATCAATGAAACCCTATGGTGAAAATCAAACTCCGGCATGATACAAGTTGCAAGATCACCCAGCTAGCCTATGATGGGTTGTCACTAGATAGGCTTAACTGTCAACTTTCCCATGGCTGCGACCTTCTCAGCCAGAGCTACACTCAAGAGTACACGATCAATGAAACCCTATGGGGAAAATCAAACTCCGACATGGTACAAGTTGCAAGCTCACCCAGCTAGCCTATGATGGGCTGTCACTAGATAGGCTTAACTGTCAACTTTCCCATGGCTGCGTCATTCTCAGCCCGAGCTACACTCAAGAGTACACGATCAATGAAGCGCTAAGGGGAAAGTAGAAATCCTGCTTGATACAAGTTGCCGAGTAAGCGATCAATGAAACCCTATGGTGAAAATCAAACTCCGGCATGATACAAGTTGCAAGATCACCCAGCTAGCCTATGATGGGTTGTCACTAGATAGGCTTAACTGTCAACTTTCCCATGGCTGCGACCTTCTCAGCCAGAGCTACACTCAAGAGTACACGATCAATGAAACCCTATGGGGAAAATCAAACTCCGACATGGTACAAGTTGCAAGCTCACCCAGCTAGCCTATGATGGGCTGTCACTAGATAGGCTTAACTGTCAACTTTCCCATGGCTGCGTCATTCTCAGCCCGAGCTACACTCAAGAGTACACGATCAATGAAGCGCTAAGGGGAAAGTAGAAATCCTGCTTGATACAAGTTGCCGAGTAAGCGATCAATGAAACCCTATGGTGAAAATCAAACTCCGGCATGATACAAGTTGCAAGATCACCCAGCTAGCCTATGATGGGTTGTCACTAGATAGGCTTAACTGTCAACTTTCCCATGGCTGCGACCTTCTCAGCCCGAGCTACACACAAGAGTACACGATCAATGAAACCCTATGGGGAAAATCAAACTCCGACATGGTACAAGTTGCAAGATCACCCAGCTAGCCTATGATGGGCTGTCACTAGATAGGCTTAACTGTCAACTTTCCCATGGCTGCGTCATTCTCAGCCCGAGCTACACTCAAGAGTACACGATCAATGAAGCGCTAAGGGGAAAGTAGAAATCCTGCTTCATACAAGTTGCCGAGTAAGCGATCAATGAAACCCTATGGTGAAAATCAAACTCCGGCATGATACAAGTTGCAAGATCACCCAGCTAGCCTATGATGGGTTGTCACTAGATAGGCTTAACTGTTAACTTTCCCATGGCTGCGACCTTCTCAGCCAGAGCTACACTCAAGAGTACACGATCAATGAAACCCTATGGGGAAAATCAAACTCCGACATGGTACAAGTTGCAAGCTCACCCAGCTAGCCTATGATGGGCTGTCACTAGATAGGCTTAACTGTCAACTTTCCCATGGCTGCGTCATTCTCAGCCCGAGCTACACTCAAGAGTACACGATCAATGAAGCGCTAAGGGGAAAGTAGAAATCCTGCTTGATACAAGTTGCCGAGTAAGCGATCAATGAAACCCTATGGTGAAAATCAAACTCCGGCATGATACAAGTTGCAAGATCACCCAGCTAGCCTATGATGGGTTGTCACTAGATAGGCTTAACTGTCAACTTTCCCATGGCTGCGACCTTCTCAGCCCGAGCTACACACAAGAGTACAAGATCAATGAAACCCTATGGGGAAAATCAAACTCCGACATGGTACAAGTTGCAAGATCACCCAGCTAGCCTATGATGGGTTGTCACTAGATAGGCTTAACTGTTAACTTTCCCATGGCTGCGACCTTCTCAGCCAGAGCTACACTCAAGAGTACACGATCAATGAAACCCTATGGGGAAAATCAAACTCCGACATGGTACAAGTTGCAAGCTCACCCAGCTAGCCTATGATGGGTTGTCACTAGATAGGCTTAACTGTCAACTTTCCCATGGCTGCGTCATTCTCAGCCCGAGCTACACTCAAGAGTACACGATCAATGAAGCGCTAAGGGGAAAGTAGAAATCCTGCTTCATACAAGTTGCCGAGTAAGCGATCAATGAAACCCTATGGTGAAAATCAAACTCCGACATGGTACAAGTTGCAAGATCACCCAGCTAGCCTATGATGGGCTGTCACTAGATAGGCTTAACTGTCAACTTTCCCATGGCTGCGTCATTCTCAGCCCGAGCTACACTCAAGAGTACACGATCAATGAAGCGCTAAGGGGAAAGTAGAAATCCTGCTTCATACAAGTTGCCGAGTAAGCGATCAATGAAACCCTATGGTGAAAATCAAACTCCGGCATGATACAAGTTGCAAGATCACCCAGCTAGCCTATGATGGGTTGTCACTAGATAGGCTTAACTGTCAACTTTCCCATGGCTGCGACCTTCTCAGCCAGAGCTACACTCAAGAGTACACGATCAATGAAACCCTATGGGGAAAATCAAACTCCGACATGGTACAAGTTGCAAGCTCACCCAGCTAGCCTATGATGGGCTGTCACTAGATAGGCTTAACTGTCAACTTTCCCATGGCTGCGTCATTCTCAGCCCGAGCTACACTCAAGAGTACACGATCAATAAAGCGCTAAGGGGAAAGTAGAAATACTGCTTGATACAAGTTGCCGAGTAAGCGATCAATGAAACCCTATGGTGAAAATCAAACTCCGGCATGATACAAGTTGCAAGATCACCCAGCTAGCCTATGATGGGTTGTCACTAGATAGGCTTAACTGTTAACTTTCCCATGGCTGCGACCTTCTCAGCCAGAGCTACACTCAAGAGTACACGATCAATGAAACCCTATGGGGAAAATCAAACTCCGACATGGTACAAGTTGCAAGCTCACCCAGCTAGCCTATGATGGGCTGTCACTAGATAGGCTTAACTGTCAACTTTCCCATGGCTGCGTCATTCTCAGCCCGAGCTACACTCAAGAGTACACGATCAATGAAGCGCTAAGGGGAAAGTAGAAATCCTGCTTGATACAAGTTGCCGAGTAAGCGATCAATGAAACCCTATGGTGAAAATCAAACTCCGGCATGATACAAGTTGCAAGATCACCCAGCTAGCCTATGATGGGTTGTCACTAGATAGGCTTAACTGTTAACTTTCCCATGGCTGCGACCTTCTCAGCCCGAGCTACACACAAGAGTACACGATCAATGAAACCCTATGGGGAAAATCAAACTCCGACATGGTACAAGTTGCAAGATCACCCAGCTAGCCTATGATGGGCTGTCACTAGATAGGCTTAACTGTCAACTTTCCCATGGCTGCGTCATTCTCAGCCCGAGCTACACTCAAGAGTACACGATCAATGAAGCGCTAAGGGGAAAGTAGAAATCCTGCTTCATACAAGTTGCCGAGTAAGCGATCAATGAAACCCTATGGTGAAAATCAAACTCCGGCATGATACAAGTTGCAAGATCACCCAGCTAGCCTATGATGGGTTGTCACTAGATAGGCTTAACTGTCAACTTTCCCATGGCTGCGACCTTCTCAGCCAGAGCTACACTCAAGAGTACACGATCAATGAAACCCTATGGGGAAAATCAAACTCCGACATGGTACAAGTTGCAAGCTCACCCAGCTAGCCTATGATGGGCTGTCACTAGATAGGCTTAACTGTCAACTTTCCCATGGCTGCGTCATTCTCAGCCCGAGCTACACTCAAGAGTACACGATCAATGAAGCGCTAAGGGGAAAGTAGAAATCCTGCTTGATACAAGTTGCCGAGTAAGCGATCAATGAAACCCTATGGTGAAAATCAAACTCCGGCATGATACAAGTTGCAAGATCACCCAGCTAGCCTATGATGGGTTGTCACTAGATAGGCTTAACTGTCAACTTTCCCATGGCTGCGACCTTCTCAGCCAGAGCTACACTCAAGAGTACACGATCAATGAAACCCTATGGGGAAAATCAAACTCCGACATGGTACAAGTTGCAAGCTCACCCAGCTAGCCTATGATGGGCTGTCACTAGATAGGCTTAACTGTCAACTTTCCCATGGCTGCGTCATTCTCAGCCCGAGCTACACTCAAGAGTACACGATCAATGAAGCGCTAAGGGGAAAGTAGAAATCCTGCTTGATACAAGTTGCCGAGTAAGCGATCAATGAAACCCTATGGTGAAAATCAAACTCCGGCATGATACAAGTTGCAAGATCACCCAGCTAGCCTATGATGGGTTGTCACTAGATAGGCTTAACTGTCAACTTTCCCATGGCTGCGACCTTCTCAGCCCGAGCTACACACAAGAGTACACGATCAATGAAACCCTATGGGGAAAATCAAACTCCGACATGGTACAAGTTGCAAGATCACCCAGCTAGCCTATGATGGGCTGTCACTAGATAGGCTTAACTGTCAACTTTCCCATGGCTGCGTCATTCTCAGCCCGAGCTACACTCAAGAGTACACGATCAATGAAGCGCTAAGGGGAAAGTAGAAATCCTGCTTCATACAAGTTGCCGAGTAAGCGATCAATGAAACCCTATGGTGAAAATCAAACTCCGGCATGATACAAGTTGCAAGATCACCCAGCTAGCCTATGATGGGTTGTCACTAGATAGGCTTAACTGTTAACTTTCCCATGGCTGCGACCTTCTCAGCCAGAGCTACACTCAAGAGTACACGATCAATGAAACCCTATGGGGAAAATCAAACTCCGACATGGTACAAGTTGCAAGCTCACCCAGCTAGCCTATGATGGGCTGTCACTAGATAGGCTTAACTGTCAACTTTCCCATGGCTGCGTCATTCTCAGCCCGAGCTACACTCAAGAGTACACGATCAATGAAGCGCTAAGGGGAAAGTAGAAATCCTGCTTGATACAAGTTGCCGAGTAAGCGATCAATGAAACCCTATGGTGAAAATCAAACTCCGGCATGATACAAGTTGCAAGATCACCCAGCTAGCCTATGATGGGTTGTCACTAGATAGGCTTAACTGTTAACTTTCCCATGGCTGCGACCTTCTCAGCCAGAGCTACACTCAAGAGTACACGATCAATGAAACCCTATGGGGAAAATCAAACTCCGACATGGTACAAGTTGCAAGCTCACCCAGCTAGCCTATGATGGGCTGTCACTAGATAGGCTTAACTGTCAACTTTCCCATGGCTGCGTCATTCTCAGCCCGAGCTACACTCAAGAGTACACGATCAATGAAGCGCTAAGGGGAAAGTAGAAATCCTGCTTGATACAAGTTGCCGAGTAAGCGATCAATGAAACCCTATGGTGAAAATCAAACTCCGGCATGATACAAGTTGCAAGATCACCCAGCTAGCCTACGATGGGTTGTCACTAGATAGGCTTAACTGTCAACTTTCCCATGGCTGCGACCTTCTCAGCCCGAGCTACACACAAGAGTACACGATCAATGAAACCCTATGGGGAAAATCAAACTCCGACATGGTACAAGTTGCAAGATCACCCAGCTAGCCTATGATGGGCTGTCACTAGATAGGCTTAACTGTCAACTTTCCCATGGCTGCGTCATTCTCAGCCCGAGCTACACTCAAGAGTACACGATCAATGAAGCGCTAAGGGGAAAGTAGAAATCCTGCTTCATACAAGTTGCCGAGTAAGCGATCAATGAAACCCTATGGTGAAAATCAAACTCCGGCATGATACAAGTTGCAAGATCACCCAGCTAGCCTATGATGGGTTGTCACTAGATAGGCCTAACTGTCAACTTTCCCATGGCTGCGACCTTCTCAGCCAGAGCTACACTCAAGAGTACACGATCAATGAAACCCTATGGGGAAAATCAAACTCCGACATGGTACAAGTTGCAAGCTCACCCAGCTAGCCTATGATGGGCTGTCACTAGATAGGCTTAACTGTCAACTTTCCCATGGCTGCGTCATTCTCAGCCCGAGCTACACTCAAGAGTACACGATCAATGAAGCGCTAAGGGGAAAGTAGAAATCCTGCTTGATACAAGTTGCCGAGTAAGCGATCAATGAAACCCTATGGTGAAAATCAAACTCCGGCATGATACAAGTTGCAAGATCACCCAGCTAGCCTATGATGGGTTGTCACTAGATAGGCTTAACTGTCAACTTTCCCATGGCTGCGACCTTCTCAGCCAGAGCTACACTCAAGAGTACACGATCAATGAAACCCTATGGGGAAAATCAAACTCCGACATGGTACAAGTTGCAAGCTCACCCAGCTAGCCTATGATGGGCTGTCACTAGATAGGCTTAACTGTCAACTTTCCCATGGCTGCGTCATTCTCAGCCCGAGCTACACTCAAGAGTACACGATCAATGAAGCGCTAAGGGGAAAGTAGAAATCCTGCTTGATACAAGTTGCCGAGTAAGCGATCAATGAAACCCTATGGTGAAAATCCAACTCCGGCATGATACAAGTTGCAAGATCACCCAGCTAGCCTATGATGGGTTGTCACTAGATAGGCTTAACTGTCAACTTTCCCATGGCTGCGACCTTCTCAGCCCGAGCTACACACAAGAGTACACAATCAATGAAACCCTATGGGGAAAATCAAACTCCGACATGGTACAAGTTGCAAGATCACCCAGCTAGCCTATGATGGGCTGTCACTAGATAGGCTTAACTGTCAACTTTCCCATGGCTGCGTCATTCTCAGCCCGAGCTACACTCAAGAGTACACGATCAATGAAGCGCTAAGGGGAAAGTAGAAATCCTGCTTCATACAAGTTGCCGAGTAAGCGATCAATGAAACCCTATGGTGAAAATCCAACTCCGGCATGATACAAGTTGCAAGATCACCCAGCTAGCCTATGATGGGTTGTCACTAGATAGGCTTAACTGTTAACTTTCCCATGGCTGCGACCTTCTCAGCCAGAGCTACACTCAAGAGTACACGATCAATGAAACCCTATGGGGAAAATCAAACTCCGACATGGTACAAGTTGCAAGCTCACCCAGCTAGCCTATGATGGGCTGTCACTAGATAGGCTTAACTGTCAACTTTCCCATGGCTGCGTCATTCTCAGCCCGAGCTACACTCAAGAGTACACGATCAATGAAGCGCTAAGGGGAAAGTAGAAATCCTGCTTGATACAAGTTGCCGAGTAAGCGATCAATGAAACCCTACGGTGAAAATCAAACTCCGGCATGATACAAGTTGCAAGATCACCCAGCTAGCCTATGATGGGTTGTCACTAGATAGGCTTAACTGTCAACTTTCCCATTGCTGCGACCTTCTCAGCCCGAGCTACACACAAGAGTACACGATCAATGAAACCCTATGGGGAAAATCAAACTCCGACATGGTACAAGTTGCAAGATCACCCAGCTAGCCTATGATGGGCTGTCACTAGATAGGCTTAACTGTCAACTTTCCCATGGCTGCGTCATTCTCAGCCCGAGCTACACTCAAGAGTACACGATCAATGAAGCGCTAAGGGGAAAGTAGAAATCCTGCTTCATACAAGTTGCCGAGTAAGCGATCAATGAAACACTATGGTGAAAATCAAACTCCGGCATGATACAAGTTGCAAGATCACCCAGCTAGCCTATGATGGGTTGTCACTAGATAGGCTTAACTGTCAACTTTCCCATGGCTGCGACCTTCTCAGCCAGAGCTACACTCAAGAGTACACGATCAATGAAACCCTATGGGGAAAATCAAACTCCGACATGGTACAAGTTGCAAGCTCACCCAGCTAGCCTATGATGGGCTGTCACTAGATAGGCTTAACTGTCAACTTTCCCATGGCTGCGTCATTCTCAGCCCGAGCTACACTCAAGAGTACACGATCAATGAAGCGCTAAGGGAAAGTAGAAATCCTGCTTGATACAAGTTGCCGAGTAAGCGATCAATGAAACCCTATGGTGAAAATCAAACTCCGGCATGATACAAGTTGCAAGATCACCCAGCTAGCCTATGATGGGTTGTCACTAGATAGGCTTAACTGTCAACTTTCCCATGGCTGCGACCTTCTCAGCCCGAGCTACAACACAAGAGTACTCGTGTAATGAAACCCTATGGGGAAAATCAAACTCCGACATGGTACAAGTTGCAAGATCACCCAGCTAGCCTATGATGGGCTGTCACTAGATAGGCTTAACTGTCAACTTTCCCATGGCTGCGTCATTCTCAGCCCGAGCTACACTCAAGAGTACACGATCAATGAAGCGCTAAGGGGAAAGTAGAAATCCTGCTTCATACAAGTTGCCGAGTAAGCGATCAATGAAACCCTATGGTGAAAATCAAACTCCGGCATGATACAAGTTGCAAGATCACCCAGCTAGCCTATGATGGGTTGTCACTAGATAGGCTTAACTGTCAACTTTTCCATGGCTGCGACCTTCTCAGCCAGAGCTACACTCAAGAGTACACGATCAATGAAACCCTATGGGGAAAATCAAACTCCGACATGGTACAAGTTGCAAGCTCACCCAGCTAGCCTATGATGGGCTGTCACTAGATAGGCTTAACTGTCAACTTTCCCATGGCTGCGTCATTCTCAGCCCGAGCTACACTCAAGAGTACACGATCAATGAAGCGCTAAGGGGAAAGTAGAAATCCTGCTTGATACAAGTTGCCGAGTAAGCGATCAATGAAACTCTATGGTGAAAATCAAACTCCGGCATGATACAAGTTGCAAGATCACCCAGCTAGCCTATGATGGGTTGTCACTAGATAGGCTTAACTGTCAACTTTCCCATGGCTGCGACCTTCTCAGCCAGAGCTACACTCAAGAGTACACGATCAATGAAACCCTATGGGGAAAATCAAACTCCGACATGGTACAAGTTGCAAGCTCACCCAGCTAGCCTATGATGGGCTGTCACTAGATAGGCTTAACTGTCAACTTTCCCATGGCTGCGTCATTCTCAGCCCGAGCTACACTCAAGAGTACACGATCAATGAAGCGCTAAGGGGAAAGTAGAAATCCTGCTTGATACAAGTTGCCGAGTAAGCGATCAATGAAACCCTATGGTGAAAATCAAACTCCGGCATGATACAAGTTGCAAGATCACCCAGCTAGCCTATGATGGGTTGTCACTAGATAGGCTTAACTGTCAACTTTCCCATGGCTGCGACCTTCTCAGCCCGAGCTACACACAAGAGTACACGATCAATGAAACCCTATGGGGAAAATCAAACTCCGACATGGTACAAGTTGCAAGATCACCCAGCTAGCCTATGATGGGCTATCACTAGATAGGCTTAACTGTCAACTTTCCCATGGCTGCGTCATTCTCAGCCCGAGCTACACTCAAGAGTACACGATCAATGAAGCGCTAAGGGGAAAGTAGAAATCCTGCTTCATACAAGTTGCCGAGTAAGCGATCAATGAAACCCTATGGTGAAAATCAAACTCCGGCATGATACAAGTTGCAAGATCACCCAGCTAGCCTATGATGGGTTGTCACTAGATAGGCTTAACTGTTAACTTTCCCATGGCTGCGACCTTCTCAGCCAGAGCTACACTCAAGAGTACACAATCAATGAAACCCTATGGGGAAAATCAAACTCCGACATGGTACAAGTTGCAAGATCACCCAGCTAGCCTATGATGGGTTGTCACTAGATAGGCTTAACTGTCAACTTTCCCATGGCTGCGACCTTCTCAGCCCGAGCTACACTCAAGAGTACACGATCAATGAAACCCTATGGGGAAAATCAAACTCCGACATGGTACAAGTTGCAAGATCACCCAGCTAGCCTATGATGGGCTGTCACTAGATAGGCTTAACTGTCAACTTTCCCATGGCTGCGTCATTCTCAGCCCGAGCTACACTCAAGAGTACACGATCAATGAAGCGCTAAGGGGAAAGTAGAAATCCTGCTTCATACAAGTTGCCGAGTAAGCGATCAATGAAACCCTATGGTGAAAATCAAACTCCGGCATGATACAAGTTGCAAGATCACCCAGCTAGCCTATGATGGGTTGTCACTAGATAGGCTTAACTGTTAACTTTCCCATGGCTGCGACCTTCTCAGCCAGAGCTACACTCAAGAGTACACGATCAATGAAACCCTATGGGGAAAATCAAACTCCGACATGGTACAAGTTGCAAGCTCACCCAGCTAGCCTATGATGGGCTGTCACTAGATAGGCTTAACTGTCAACTTTCCCATGGCTGCGTCATTCTCAGCCCGAGCTACACTCAAGAGTACACGATCAATGAAGCGCTAAGGGGAAAGTAGAAATCCTGCTTGATACAAGTTGCCGAGTAAGCGATCAATGAAACCCTATGGTGAAAATCAAACTCCGGCATGATACAAGTTGCAAGATCACCCAGCTAGCCTATGATGGGTTGTCACTAGATAGGCTTAACTGTCAACTTTCCCATGGCTGCGACCTTCTCAGCCCGAGCTACACACAAGAGTACAAGATCAATGAAACCCTATGGGGAAAATCAAACTCCGACATGGTACAAGTTGCAAGATCACCCAGCTAGCCTATGATGGGTTGTCACTAGATAGGCTTAACTGTTAACTTTCCCATGGCTGCGACCTTCTCAGCCAGAGCTACACTCAAGAGTACACGATCAATGAAACCCTATGGGGAAAATCAAACTCCGACATGGTACAAGTTGCAAGCTCACCCAGCTAGCCTATGATGGGTTGTCACTAGATAGGCTTAACTGTCAACTTTCCCATGGCTGCGTCATTCTCAGCCCGAGCTACACTCAAGAGTACACGATCAATGAAGCGCTAAGGGGAAAGTAGAAATCCTGCTTCATACAAGTTGCCGAGTAAGCGATCAATGAAACCCTATGGTGAAAATCAAACTCCGACATGGTACAAGTTGCAAGATCACCCAGCTAGCCTATGATGGGCTGTCACTAGATAGGCTTAACTGTCAACTTTCCCATGGCTGCGTCATTCTCAGCCCGAGCTACACTCAAGAGTACACGATCAATGAAGCGCTAAGGGGAAAGTAGAAATCCTGCTTCATACAAGTTGCCGAGTAAGCGATCAATGAAACCCTATGGTGAAAATCAAACTCCGGCATGATACAAGTTGCAAGATCACCCAGCTAGCCTATGATGGGTTGTCACTAGATAGGCTTAACTGTCAACTTTCCCATGGCTGCGACCTTCTCAGCCAGAGCTACACTCAAGAGTACACGATCAATGAAACCCTATGGGGAAAATCAAACTCCGACATGGTACAAGTTGCAAGCTCACCCAGCTAGCCTATGATGGGCTGTCACTAGATAGGCTTAACTGTCAACTTTCCCATGGCTGCGTCATTCTCAGCCCGAGCTACACTCAAGAGTACACGATCAATAAAGCGCTAAGGGGAAAGTAGAAATACTGCTTGATACAAGTTGCCGAGTAAGCGATCAATGAAACCCTATGGTGAAAATCAAACTCCGGCATGATACAAGTTGCAAGATCACCCAGCTAGCCTATGATGGGTTGTCACTAGATAGGCTTAACTGTTAACTTTCCCATGGCTGCGACCTTCTCAGCCAGAGCTACACTCAAGAGTACACGATCAATGAAACCCTATGGGGAAAATCAAACTCCGACATGGTACAAGTTGCAAGCTCACCCAGCTAGCCTATGATGGGCTGTCACTAGATAGGCTTAACTGTCAACTTTCCCATGGCTGCGTCATTCTCAGCCCGAGCTACACTCAAGAGTACACGATCAATGAAGCGCTAAGGGGAAAGTAGAAATCCTGCTTGATACAAGTTGCCGAGTAAGCGATCAATGAAACCCTATGGTGAAAATCAAACTCCGGCATGATACAAGTTGCAAGATCACCCAGCTAGCCTATGATGGGTTGTCACTAGATAGGCTTAACTGTTAACTTTCCCATGGCTGCGACCTTCTCAGCCCGAGCTACACACAAGAGTACACGATCAATGAAACCCTATGGGGAAAATCAAACTCCGACATGGTACAAGTTGCAAGATCACCCAGCTAGCCTATGATGGGCTGTCACTAGATAGGCTTAACTGTCAACTTTCCCATGGCTGCGTCATTCTCAGCCCGAGCTACACTCAAGAGTACACGATCAATGAAGCGCTAAGGGGAAAGTAGAAATCCTGCTTCATACAAGTTGCCGAGTAAGCGATCAATGAAACCCTATGGTGAAAATCAAACTCCGGCATGATACAAGTTGCAAGATCACCCAGCTAGCCTATGATGGGTTGTCACTAGATAGGCTTAACTGTTAACTTTCCCATGGCTGCGACCTTCTCAGCCAGAGCTACACTCAAGAGTACACGATCAATGAAACCCTATGGGGAAAATCAAACTCCGACATGGTACAAGTTGCAAGCTCACCCAGCTAGCCTATGATGGGCTGTCACTAGATAGGCTTAACTGTCAACTTTCCCATGGCTGCGTCATTCTCAGCCCGAGCTACACTCAAGAGTACACGATCAATGAAGCGCTAAGGGGAAAGTAGAAATCCTGCTTGATACAAGTTGCCGAGTAAGCGATCAATGAAACCCTATGGTGAAAATCAAACTCCGGCATGATACAAGTTGCAAGATCACCCAGCTAGCCTATGATGGGTTGTCACTAGATAGGCTTAACTGTCAACTTTCCCATGGCTGCGACCTTCTCAGCCCGAGCTACACACAAGAGTACAAGATCAATGAAACCCTATGGGGAAAATCAAACTCCGACATGGTACAAGTTGCAAGATCACCCAGCTAGCCTATGATGGGTTGTCACTAGATAGGCTTAACTGTTAACTTTCCCATGGCTGCGACCTTCTCAGCCAGAGCTACACTCAAGAGTACACGATCAATGAAACCCTATGGGGAAAATCAAACTCCGACATGGTACAAGTTGCAAGCTCACCCAGCTAGCCTATGATGGGTTGTCACTAGATAGGCTTAACTGTCAACTTTCCCATGGCTGCGTCATTCTCAGCCCGAGCTACACTCAAGAGTACACGATCAATGAAGCGCTAAGGGGAAAGTAGAAATCCTGCTTCATACAAGTTGCCGAGTAAGCGATCAATGAAACCCTATGGTGAAAATCAAACTCCGACATGGTACAAGTTGCAAGATCACCCAGCTAGCCTATGATGGGCTGTCACTAGATAGGCTTAACTGTCAACTTTCCCATGGCTGCGTCATTCTCAGCCCGAGCTACACTCAAGAGTACACGATCAATGAAGCGCTAAGGGGAAAGTAGAAATCCTGCTTCATACAAGTTGCCGAGTAAGCGATCAATGAAACCCTATGGTGAAAATCAAACTCCGGCATGATACAAGTTGCAAGATCACCCAGCTAGCCTATGATGGGTTGTCACTAGATAGGCTTAACTGTCAACTTTCCCATGGCTGCGACCTTCTCAGCCAGAGCTACACTCAAGAGTACACGATCAATGAAACCCTATGGGGAAAATCAAACTCCGACATGGTACAAGTTGCAAGCTCACCCAGCTAGCCTATGATGGGCTGTCACTAGATAGGCTTAACTGTCAACTTTCCCATGGCTGCGTCATTCTCAGCCCGAGCTACACTCAAGAGTACACGATCAATGAAGCGCTAAGGGGAAAGTAGAAATCCTGCTTGATACAAGTTGCCGAGTAAGCGATCAATGAAACCCTATGGTGAAAATCAAACTCCGGCATGATACAAGTTGCAAGATCACCCAGCTAGCCTATGATGGGTTGTCACTAGATAGGCTTAACTGTCAACTTTCCCATGGCTGCGACCTTCTCAGCCCGAGCTACACACAAGAGTACACGATCAATGAAACCCTATGGGGAAAATCAAACTCCGACATGGTACAAGTTGCAAGATCACCCAGCTAGCCTATGATGGGCTGTCACTAGATAGGCTTAACTGTCAACTTTCCCATGGCTGCGTCATTCTCAGCCCGAGCTACACTCAAGAGTACACGATCAATGAAGCGCTAAGGGGAAAGTAGAAATCCTGCTTCATACAAGTTGCCGAGTAAGCGATCAATGAAACCCTATGGTGAAAATCAAACTCCGGCATGATACAAGTTGCAAGATCACCCAGCTAGCCTATGATGGGTTGTCACTAGATAGGCTTAACTGTCAACTTTCCCATGGCTGCGACCTTCTCAGCCAGAGCTACACTCAAGAGTACACGATCAATGAAACCCTATGGGGAAAATCAAACTCCGACATGGTACAAGTTGCAAGCTCACCCAGCTAGCCTATGATGGGCTGTCACTAGATAGGCTTAACTGTCAACTTTCCCATGGCTGCGTCATTCTCAGCCCGAGCTACACTCAAGAGTACACGATCAATGAAGCGCTAAGGGGAAAGTAGAAATCCTGCTTGATACAAGTTGCCGAGTAAGCGATCAATGAAACCCTATGGTGAAAATCAAACTCCGGCATGATACAAGTTGCAAGATCACCCAGCTAGCCTATGATGGGTTGTCACTAGATAGGCTTAACTGTCAACTTTCCCATGGCTGCGACCTTCTCAGCCAGAGCTACACTCAAGAGTACACGATCAATGAAACCCTATGGGGAAAATCAAACTCCGACATGGTACAAGTTGCAAGCTCACCCAGCTAGCCTATGATGGGCTGTCACTAGATAGGCTTAACTGTCAACTTTCCCATGGCTGCGTCATTCTCAGCCCGAGCTACACTCAAGAGTACACGATCAATGAAGCGCTAAGGGGAAAGTAGAAATCCTGCTTCATACAAGTTGCCGAGTAAGCGATCAATGAAACCCTATGGTGAAAATCAAACTCCGGCATGATACAAGTTGCAAGATCACCCAGCTAGCCTATGATGGGTTGTCACTAGATAGGCTTAACTGTCAACTTTCCCATGGCTGCGACCTTCTCAGCCCGAGCTACACACAAGAGTACACGATCAATGAAACCCTATGGGGAAAATCAAACTCCGACATGGTACAAGTTGCAAGATCACCCAGCTAGCCTATGATGGGCTGTCACTAGATAGGCTTAACTGTCAACTTTCCCATGGCTGCGTCATTCTCAGCCCGAGCTACACTCAAGAGTACACGATCAATGAAGCGCTAAGGGGAAAGTAGAAATCCTGCTTCATACAAGTTGCCGAGTAAGCGATCAATGAAACCCTATGGTGAAAATCAAACTCCGGCATGATACAAGTTGCAAGATCACCCAGCTAGCCTATGATGGGTTGTCACTAGATAGGCTTAACTGTCAACTTTCCCATGGCTGCGACCTTCTCAGCCAGAGCTACACACAAGAGTACACGATCAATGAAACCCTATGGGGAAAATCAAACTCCGACATGGTACAAGTTGCAAGCTCACCCAGCTAGCCTATGATGGGCTGTCACTAGATGGGCTTAACTGTCAACTTTCCCATGGCTGCGTCATTCTCAGCCCGAGCTACACTCAAGAGTACACGATCAATGAAGCGCTAAGGGGAAAGTAGAAATCCTGCTTCATACAAGTTGCCGAGTAAGCGATCAATGAAACCCTATGGTGAAAATCAAACTCCGGCATGATACAAGTTGCAAGATCACCCAGCTAGCCTATGATGGGTTGTCACTAGATAGGCTTAACTGTCAACTTTCCCATGGCTGCGACCTTCTCAGCCCGAGCTACACTCAAGAGTACACGATCAATGAAACCCTATGGGGAAAATCAAACTCCGACATGGTACAAGTTGCAAGCTCACCCAGCTAGCCTATGATGGGCTGTCACTAGATAGGCTTAACTGTCAACTTTCCCATGGCTGCGTCATTCTCAGCCCGAGCTACACTCAAGAGTACACGATCAATGAAGCGCTAAGGGGAAAGTAGAAATCCTGCTTGATACAAGTTGCCGAGTAAGCGATCAATGAAACCCTATGGTGAAAATCAAACTCCGGCATGATACAAGTTGCAAGATCACCCAGCTAGCCTATGATGGGTTGTCACTAGATAGGCTTAACTGTCAACTTTCCCATGGCTGCGACCTTCTCAGCCCGAGCTACACACAAGAGTACACGATCAATGAAACCCTATGGGGAAAATCAAACTCCGACATGGTACAAGTTGCAAGATCACCCAGCTAGCCTATGATGGGCTGTCACTAGATAGGCTTAACTGTCAACTTTCCCATGGCTGCGTCATTCTCAGCCCGAGCTACACTCAAGAGTACACGATCAATGAAGCGCTAAGGGGAAAGTAGAAATCCTGCTTCATACAAGTTGCCGAGTAAGCGATCAATGAAACCCTATGGTGAAAATCAAACTCCGGCATGATACAAGTTGCAAGATCACCCAGCTAGCCTATGATGGGTTGTCACTAGATAGGCTTAACTGTTAACTTTCCCATGGCTGCGACCTTCTCAGCCAGAGCTACACTCAAGAGTACACGATCAATGAAACCCTATGGGGAAAATCAAACTCCGACATGGTACAAGTTGCAAGCTCACCCAGCTAGCCTATGATGGGCTGTCACTAGATAGGCTTAACTGTCAACTTTCCCATGGCTGCGTCATTCTCAGCCCGAGCTACACTCAAGAGTACACGATCAATGAAGCGCTAAGGGGAAAGTAGAAATCCTGCTTGATACAAGTTGCCGAGTAAGCGATCAATGAAACCCTATGGTGAAAATCAAACTCCGGCATGATACAAGTTGCAAGATCACCCAGCTAGCCTATGATGGGTTGTCACTAGATAGGCTTAACTGTCAACTTTCCCATGGCTGCGACCTTCTCAGCCCGAGCTACACACAAGAGTACAAGATCAATGAAACCCTATGGGGAAAATCAAACTCCGACATGGTACAAGTTGCAAGATCACCCAGCTAGCCTATGATGGGTTGTCACTAGATAGGCTTAACTGTTAACTTTCCCATGGCTGCGACCTTCTCAGCCAGAGCTACACTCAAGAGTACACGATCAATGAAACCCTATGGGGAAAATCAAACTCCGACATGGTACAAGTTGCAAGCTCACCCAGCTAGCCTATGATGGGTTGTCACTAGATAGGCTTAACTGTCAACTTTCCCATGGCTGCGTCATTCTCAGCCCGAGCTACACTCAAGAGTACACGATCAATGAAGCGCTAAGGGGAAAGTAGAAATCCTGCTTCATACAAGTTGCCGAGTAAGCGATCAATGAAACCCTATGGTGAAAATCAAACTCCGACATGGTACAAGTTGCAAGATCACCCAGCTAGCCTATGATGGGCTGTCACTAGATAGGCTTAACTGTCAACTTTCCCATGGCTGCGTCATTCTCAGCCCGAGCTACACTCAAGAGTACACGATCAATGAAGCGCTAAGGGGAAAGTAGAAATCCTGCTTCATACAAGTTGCCGAGTAAGCGATCAATGAAACCCTGTGGTGAAAATCAAACTCCGGCATGATACAAGTTGCAAGATCACCCAGCTAGCCTATGATGGGTTGTCACTAGATAGGCTTAACTGTCAACTTTCCCATGGCTGCGACCTTCTCAGCCAGAGCTACACTCAAGAGTACACGATCAATGAAACCCTATGGGGAAAATCAAACTCCGACATGGTACAAGTTGCAAGCTCACCCAGCTAGCCTATGATGGGCTGTCACTAGATAGGCTTAACTGTCAACTTTCCCATGGCTGCGTCATTCTCAGCCCGAGCTACACTCAAGAGTACACGATCAATAAAGCGCTAAGGGGAAAGTAGAAATACTGCTTGATACAAGTTGCCGAGTAAGCGATCAATGAAACCCTATGGTGAAAATCAAACTCCGGCATGATACAAGTTGCAAGATCACCCAGCTAGCCTATGATGGGTTGTCACTAGATAGGCTTAACTGTTAACTTTCCCATGGCTGCGACCTTCTCAGCCAGAGCTACACTCAAGAGTACACGATCAATGAAACCCTATGGGGAAAATCAAACTCCGACATGGTACAAGTTGCAAGCTCACCCAGCTAGCCTATGATGGGCTGTCACTAGATAGGCTTAACTGTCAACTTTCCCATGGCTGCGTCATTCTCAGCCCGAGCTACACTCAAGAGTACACGATCAATGAAGCGCTAAGGGGAAAGTAGAAATCCTGCTTGATACAAGTTGCCGAGTAAGCGATCAATGAAACCCTATGGTGAAAATCAAACTCCGGCATGATACAAGTTGCAAGATCACCCAGCTAGCCTATGATGGGTTGTCACTAGATAGGCTTAACTGTCAACTTTCCCATGGCTGCGACCTTCTCAGCCCGAGCTACACACAAGAGTACACGATCAATGAAACCCTATGGGGAAAATCAAACTCCGACATGGTACAAGTTGCAAGATCACCCAGCTAGCCTATGATGGGCTGTCACTAGATAGGCTTAACTGTCAACTTTCCCATGGCTGCGTCATTCTCAGCCCGAGCTACACTCAAGAGTACACGATCAATGAAGCGCTAAGGGGAAAGTAGAAATCCTGCTTCATACAAGTTGCCGAGTAAGCGATCAATGAAACCCTATGGTGAAAATCAAACTCCGGCATGATACAAGTTGCAAGATCACCCAGCTAGCCTATGATGGGTTGTCACTAGATAGGCTTAACTGTTAACTTTCCCATGGCTGCGACCTTCTCAGAAAGAGCTACACTCAAGAGTACACGATCAATGAAACCCTATGGGGAAAATCAAACTCCGACATGGTACAAGTTGCAAGCTCACCCAGCTAGCCTATGATGGGCTGTCACTAGATAGGCTTAACTGTCAACTTTCCCATGGCTGCGTCATTCTCAGCCCGAGCTACACTCAAGAGTACACGATCAATGAAGCGCTAAGGGGAAAGTAGAAATCCTGCTTGATACAAGTTGCCGAGTAAGCGATCAATGAAACCCTATGGTGAAAATCAAACTCCGGCATGATACAAGTTGCAAGATCACCCAGCTAGCCTATGATGGGTTGTCACTAGATAGGCTTAACTGTCAACTTTCCCATGGCTGCGACCTTCTCAGCCCGAGCTACACACAAGAGTACACGATCAATGAAACCCTATGGGGAAAATCAAACTCCGACATGGTACAAGTTGCAAGATCACCCAGCTAGCCTATGATGGGCTGTCACTAGATAGGCTTAACTGTCAACTTTCCCATGGCTGCGTCATTCTCAGCCCGAGCTACACTCAAGAGTACACGATCAATGAAGCGCTAAGGGGAAAGTAGAAATCCTGCTTCATACAAGTTGCCGAGTAAGCGATCAATGAAACCCTATGGTGAAAATCAAACTCCGGCATGATACAAGTTGCAAGATCACCCAGCTAGCCTATGATGGGTTGTCACTAGATAGGCTTAACTGTTAACTTTCCCATGGCTGCGACCTTCTCAGCCAGAGCTACACTCAAGAGTACACGATCAATGAAACCCTATGGGGAAAATCAAACTCCGACATGGTACAAGTTGCAAGCTCACCCAGCTAGCCTATGATGGGCTGTCACTAGATAGGCTTAACTGTCAACTTTCCCATGGCTGCGTCATTCTCAGCCCGAGCTACACTCAAGAGTACACGATCAATGAAGCGCTAAGGGGAAAGTAGAAATCCTGCTTGATACAAGTTGCCGAGTAAGCGATCAATGAAACCCTATGGTGAAAATCAAACTCCGGCATGATACAAGTTGCAAGATCACCCAGCTAGCCTATGATGGGTTGTCACTAGATAGGCTTAACTGTCAACTTTCCCATGGCTGCGACCTTCTCAGCCAGAGCTACACTCAAGAGTACACGATCAATGAAACCCTATGGGGAAAATCAAACTCCGACATGGTACAAGTTGCAAGCTCACCCAGCTAGCCTATGATGGGCTGTCACTAGATAGGCTTAACTGTCAACTTTCCCATGGCTGCGTCATTCTCAGCCCGAGCTACACTCAAGAGTACACGATCAATGAAGCGCTAAGGGGAAAGTAGAAATCCTGCTTGATACAAGTTGCCGAGTAAGCGATCAATGAAACCCTATGGTGAAAATCAAACTCCGGCATGATACAAGTTGCAAGATCACCCAGCTAGCCTATGATGGGTTGTCACTAGATAGGCTTAACTGTCAACTTTCCCATGGCTGCGACCTTCTCAGCCCGAGCTACACACAAGAGTACACGATCAATGAAACCCTATGGGGAAAATCAAACTCCGACATGGTACAAGTTGCAAGATCACCCAGCTAGCCTATGATGGGCTGTCACTAGATAGGCTTAACTGTCAACTTTCCCATGGCTGCGTCATTCTCAGCCCGAGCTACACTCAAGAGTACACGATCAATGAAGCGCTAAGGGGAAAGTAGAAATCCTGCTTCATACAAGTTGCCGAGTAAGCGATCAATGAAACCCTATGGTGAAAATCAAACTCCGGCATGATACAAGTTGCAAGATCACCCAGCTAGCCTATGATGGGTTGTCACTAGATAGGCTTAACTGTTAACTTTCCCATGGCTGCGACCTTCTCAGCCAGAGCTACACTCAAGAGTACACGATCAATGAAACCCTATGGGGAAAATCAAACTCCGACATGGTACAAGTTGCAAGCTCACCCAGCTAGCCTATGATGGGCTGTCACTAGATAGGCTTAACTGTCAACTTTCCCATGGCTGCGTCATTCTCAGCCCGAGCTACACTCAAGAGTACACGATCAATGAAGCGCTAAGGGGAAAGTAGAAATCCTGCTTGATACAAGTTGCCGAGTAAGCGATCAATGAAACCCTATGGTGAAAATCAAACTCCGGCATGATACAAGTTGCAAGATCACCCAGCTAGCCTATGATGGGTTGTCACTAGATAGGCTTAACTGTCAACTTTCCCATGGCTGCGACCTTCTCAGCCCGAGCTACACACAAGAGTACACGATCAATGAAACCCTATGGGGAAAATCAAACTCCGACATGGTACAAGTTGCAAGATCACCCAGCTAGCCTATGATGGGCTGTCACTAGATAGGCTTAACTGTCAACTTTCCCATGGCTGCGTCATTCTCAGCCCGAGCTACACTCAAGAGTACACGATCAATGAAGCGCTAAGGGGAAAGTAGAAATCCTGCTTCATACAAGTTGCCGAGTAAGCGATCAATGAAACCCTATGGTGAAAATCAAACTCCGGCATGATACAAGTTGCAAGATCACCCAGCTAGCCTATGATGGGTTGTCACTAGATAGGCTTAACTGTCAACTTTCCCATGGCTGCGACCTTCTCAGCCAGAGCTACACTCAAGAGTACACGATCAATGAAACCCTATGGGGAAAATCAAACTCCGACATGGTACAAGTTGCAAGCTCACCCAGCTAGCCTATGATGGGCTGTCACTAGATAGGCTTAACTGTCAACTTTCCCATGGCTGCGTCATTCTCAGCCCGAGCTACACTCAAGAGTACACGATCAATGAAGCGCTAAGGGGAAAGTAGAAATCCTGCTTGATACAAGTTGCCGAGTAAGCGATCAATGAAACCCTATGGTGAAAATCAAACTCCGGCATGATACAAGTTGCAAGATCACCCAGCTAGCCTATGATGGGTTGTCACTAGATAGGCTTAACTGTCAACTTTCCCATGGCTGCGACCTTCTCAGCCAGAGCTACACTCAAGAGTACACGATCAATGAAACCCTATGGGGAAAATCAAACTCCGACATGGTACAAGTTGCAAGCTCACCCAGCTAGCCTATGATGGCTGTCACTAGATAGGCTTAACTGTCAACTTTCCCATGGCTGCGTCATTCTCAGCCCGAGCTACACTCAAGAGTACACGATCAATGAAGCGCTAAGGGGAAAGTAGAAATCCTGCTTCATACAAGTTGCCGAGTAAGCGATCAATGAAACCCTATGGTGAAAATCAAACTCCGGCATGATACAAGTTGCAAGATCACCCAGCTAGCCTATGATGGGTTGTCACTAGATAGGCTTAACTGTCAACTTTCCCATGGCTGCGACCTTCTCAGCCCGAGCTACACACAAGAGTACACGATCAATGAAACCCTATGGGGAAAATCAAACTCCGACATGGTACAAGTTGCAAGATCACCCAGCTAGCCTATGATGGGCTGTCACTAGATAGGCTTAACTGTCAACTTTCCCATGGCTGCGTCATTCTCAGCCCGAGCTACACTCAAGAGTACACGATCAATGAAGCGCTAAGGGGAAAGTAGAAATCCTGCTTCATACAAGTTGCCGAGTAAGCGATCAATGAAACCCTATGGTGAAAATCAAACTCCGGCATGATACAAGTTGCAAGATCACCCAGCTAGCCTATGATGGGTTGTCACTAGATAGGCTTAACTGTTAACTTTCCCATGGCTGCGACCTTCTCAGCCAGAGCTACACTCAAGAGTACACGATCAATGAAACCCTATGGGAAAATCAAACTCCGACATGGTACAAGTTGCAAGCTCACCCAGCTAGCCTATGATGGGCTGTCACTAGATAGGCTTAACTGTCAACTTTCCCATGGCTGCGTCATTCTCAGCCCGAGCTACACTCAAGAGTACACGATCAATGAAGCGCTAAGGGGAAAGTAGAAATCCTGCTTGATACAAGTTGCCGAGTAAGCGATCAATGAAACCCTATGGTGAAAATCAAACTCCGGCATGATACAAGTTGCAAGATCACCCAGCTAGCCTATGATGGGTTGTCACTAGATAGGCTTAACTGTTAACTTTCCATGGCTGCGACCTTCTCAGCCAGAGCTACACTCAAGAGTACACGATCAATGAAACCCTATGGGGAAAATCAAACTCCGACATGGTACAAGTTGCAAGCTCACCCAGCTAGCCTATGATGGGCTGTCACTAGATAGGCTTAACTGTCAACTTTCCCATGGCTGCGTCATTCTCAGCCCGAGCTACACTCAAGAGTACAACACGATCAATGAAGCGCTAAGGGGAAAGTAGAAATCCTGCTTGATACAAGTTGCCGAGTAAGCGATCAATGAAACCCTATGGTGAAAATCAAACTCCGGCATGATACAAGTTGCAAGATCACCCAGCTAGCCTACGATGGGTTGTCACTAGATAGGCTTAACTGTCAACTTTCCCATGGCTGCGACCTTCTCAGCCCGAGCTACACACAAGAGTACACGATCAATGAAACCCTATGGGGAAAATCAAACTCCGACATGGTACAAGTTGCAAGATCACCCAGCTAGCCTATGATGGGCTGTCACTAGATAGGCTTAACTGTCAACTTTCCCATGGCTGCGTCATTCTCAGCCCGAGCTACACTCAAGAGTACACGATCAATGAAGCGCTAAGGGGAAAGTAGAAATCCTGCTTCATACAAGTTGCCGAGTAAGCGATCAATGAAACCCTATGGTGAAAATCAAACTCCGGCATGATACAAGTTGCAAGATCACCCAGCTAGCCTATGATGGGTTGTCACTAGATAGGCTTAACTGTCAACTTTCCCATGGCTGCGACCTTCTCAGCCAGAGCTACACTCAAGAGTACACGATCAATGAAACCCTATGGGGAAAATCAAACTCCGACATGGTACAAGTTGCAAGCTCACCCAGCTAGCCTATGATGGGCTGTCACTAGATAGGCTTAACTGTCAACTTTCCCATGGCTGCGTCATTCTCAGCCCGAGCTACACTCAAGAGTACACGATCAATGAAGCGCTAAGGGGAAAGTAGAAATCCTGCTTGATACAAGTTGCCGAGTAAGCGATCAATGAAACCCTATGGTGAAAATCAAACTCCGGCATGATACAAGTTGCAAGATCACCCAGCTAGCCTATGATGGGTTGTCACTAGATAGGCTTAACTGTCAACTTTCCCATGGCTGCGACCTTCTCAGCCAGAGCTACACTCAAGAGTACACGATCAATGAAACCCTATGGGGAAAATCAAACTCCGACATGGTACAAGTTGCAAGCTCACCCAGCTAGCCTATGATGGGCTGTCACTAGATAGGCTTAACTGTCAACTTTCCCATGGCTGCGTCATTCTCAGCCCGAGCTACACTCAAGAGTACACGATCAATGAAGCGCTAAGGGGAAAGTAGAAATCCTGCTTGATACAAGTTGCCGAGTAAGCGATCAATGAAACCCTATGGTGAAAATCAAACTCCGGCATGATACAAGTTGCAAGATCACCCAGCTAGCCTATGATGGGTTGTCACTAGATAGGCTTAACTGTCAACTTTCCCATGGCTGCGACCTTCTCAGCCCGAGCTACACACAAGAGTACACAATCAATGAAACCCTATGGGGAAAATCAAACTCCGACATGGTACAAGTTGCAAGATCACCCAGCTAGCCTATGATGGGCTGTCACTAGATAGGCTTAACTGTCAACTTTCCCATGGCTGCGTCATTCTCAGCCCGAGCTACACTCAAGAGTACACGATCAATGAAGCGCTAAGGGGAAAGTAGAAATCCTGCTTCATACAAGTTGCCGAGTAAGCGATCAATGAAACCCTATGGTGAAAATCAAACTCCGGCATGATACAAGTTGCAAGATCACCCAGCTAGCCTATGATGGGTTGTCACTAGATAGGCTTAACTGTTAACTTTCCCATGGCTGCGACCTTCTCAGCCAGAGCTACACTCAAGAGTACACGATCAATGAAACCCTATGGGGAAAATCAAACTCCGACATGGTACAAGTTGCAAGCTCACCCAGCTAGCCTATGATGGGCTGTCACTAGATAGGCTTAACTGTCAACTTTCCCATGGCTGCGTCATTCTCAGCCCGAGCTACACTCAAGAGTACACGATCAATGAAGCGCTAAGGGGAAAGTAGAAATCCTGCTTGATACAAGTTGCCGAGTAAGCGATCAATGAAACCCTATGGTGAAAATCAAACTCCGGCATGATACAAGTTGCAAGATCACCCAGCTAGCCTATGATGGGTTGTCACTAGATAGGCTTAACTGTCAACTTTCCCATTGCTGCGACCTTCTCAGCCCGAGCTACACACAAGAGTACACGATCAATGAAACCCTATGGGGAAAATCAAACTCCGACATGGTACAAGTTGCAAGATCACCCAGCTAGCCTATGATGGGCTGTCACTAGATAGGCTTAACTGTCAACTTTCCCATGGCTGCGTCATTCTCAGCCCGAGCTACACTCAAGAGTACACGATCAATGAAGCGCTAAGGGGAAAGTAGAAATCCTGCTTCATACAAGTTGCCGAGTAAGCGATCAATGAAACACTATGGTGAAAATCAAACTCCGGCATGATACAAGTTGCAAGATCACCCAGCTAGCCTATGATGGGTTGTCACTAGATAGGCTTAACTGTCAACTTTCCCATGGCTGCGACCTTCTCAGCCAGAGCTACACTCAAGAGTACACGATCAATGAAACCCTATGGGGAAAATCAAACTCCGACATGGTACAAGTTGCAAGCTCACCCAGCTAGCCTATGATGGGCTGTCACTAGATAGGCTTAACTGTCAACTTTCCCATGGCTGCGTCATTCTCAGCCCGAGCTACACTCAAGAGTACACGATCAATGAAGCGCTAAGGGGAAAGTAGAAATCCTGCTTGATACAAGTTGCCGAGTAAGCGATCAATGAAACCCTATGGTGAAAATCAAACTCCGGCATGATACAAGTTGCAAGATCACCCAGCTAGCCTATGATGGGTTGTCACTAGATAGGCTTAACTGTCAACTTTCCCATGGCTGCGACCTTCTCAGCCCGAGCTACACACAAGAGTACTCGTGTAATGAAACCCTATGGGGAAAATCAAACTCCGACATGGTACAAGTTGCAAGATCACCCAGCTAGCCTATGATGGGCTGTCACTAGATAGGCTTAACTGTCAACTTTCCCATGGCTGCGTCATTCTCAGCCCGAGCTACACTCAAGAGTACACGATCAATGAAGCGCTAAGGGGAAAGTAGAAATCCTGCTTCATACAAGTTGCCGAGTAAGCGATCAATGAAACCCTATGGTGAAAATCAAACTCCGGCATGATACAAGTTGCAAGATCACCCAGCTAGCCTATGATGGGTTGTCACTAGATAGGCTTAACTGTCAACTTTTCCATGGCTGCGACCTTCTCAGCCAGAGCTACACTCAAGAGTACACGATCAATGAAACCCTATGGGGAAAATCAAACTCCGACATGGTACAAGTTGCAAGCTCACCCAGCTAGCCTATGATGGGCTGTCACTAGATAGGCTTAACTGTCAACTTTCCCATGGCTGCGTCATTCTCAGCCCGAGCTACACTCAAGAGTACACGATCAATGAAGCGCTAAGGGGAAAGTAGAAATCCTGCTTGATACAAGTTGCCGAGTAAGCGATCAATGAAACTCTATGGTGAAAATCAAACTCCGGCATGATACAAGTTGCAAGATCACCCAGCTAGCCTATGATGGGTTGTCACTAGATAGGCTTAACTGTCAACTTTCCCATGGCTGCGACCTTCTCAGCCAGAGCTACACTCAAGAGTACACGATCAATGAAACCCTATGGGGAAAATCAAACTCCGACATGGTACAAGTTGCAAGCTCACCCAGCTAGCCTATGATGGGCTGTCACTAGATAGGCTTAACTGTCAACTTTCCCATGGCTGCGTCATTCTCAGCCCGAGCTACACTCAAGAGTACACGATCAATGAAGCGCTAAGGGGAAAGTAGAAATCCTGCTTGATACAAGTTGCCGAGTAAGCGATCAATGAAACCCTATGGTGAAAATCAAACTCCGGCATGATACAAGTTGCAAGATCACCCAGCTAGCCTATGATGGGTTGTCACTAGATAGGCTTAACTGTCAACTTTCCCATGGCTGCGACCTTCTCAGCCCGAGCTACACACAAGAGTACACGATCAATGAAACCCTATGGGGAAAATCAAACTCCGACATGGTACAAGTTGCAAGATCACCCAGCTAGCCTATGATGGGCTATCACTAGATAGGCTTAACTGTCAACTTTCCCATGGCTGCGTCATTCTCAGCCCGAGCTACACTCAAGAGTACACGATCAATGAAGCGCTAAGGGGAAAGTAGAAATCCTGCTTCATACAAGTTGCCGAGTAAGCGATCAATGAAACCCTATGGTGAAAATCAAACTCCGGCATGATACAAGTTGCAAGATCACCCAGCTAGCCTATGATGGGTTGTCACTAGATAGGCTTAACTGTTAACTTTCCCATGGCTGCGACCTTCTCAGCCAGAGCTACACTCAAGAGTACACAATCAATGAAACCCTATGGGGAAAATCAAACTCCGACATGGTACAAGTTGCAAGATCACCCAGCTAGCCTATGATGGGTTGTCACTAGATAGGCTTAACTGTCAACTTTCCCATGGCTGCGACCTTCTCAGCCCGAGCTACACTCAAGAGTACACGATCAATGAAACCCTATGGGGAAAATCAAACTCCGACATGGTACAAGTTGCAAGATCACCCAGCTAGCCTATGATGGGCTGTCACTAGATAGGCTTAACTGTCAACTTTCCCATGGCTGCGTCATTCTCAGCCCGAGCTACACTCAAGAGTACACGATCAATGAAGCGCTAAGGGGAAAGTAGAAATCCTGCTTCATACAAGTTGCCGAGTAAGCGATCAATGAAACCCTATGGTGAAAATCAAACTCCGGCATGATACAAGTTGCAAGATCACCCAGCTAGCCTATGATGGGTTGTCACTAGATAGGCTTAACTGTTAACTTTCCCATGGCTGCGACCTTCTCAGCCAGAGCTACACTCAAGAGTACACGATCAATGAAACCCTATGGGGAAAATCAAACTCCGACATGGTACAAGTTGCAAGCTCACCCAGCTAGCCTATGATGGGCTGTCACTAGATAGGCTTAACTGTCAACTTTCCCATGGCTGCGTCATTCTCAGCCCGAGCTACACTCAAGAGTACACGATCAATGAAGCGCTAAGGGGAAAGTAGAAATCCTGCTTGA